>NW_027283397.1:102500-200000 GCF_046629955.1 Centroberyx affinis | reverse complement strand
AGTTTATTTTCCCGTATTCTCCCTCCCTTCTCCGCTCTGAAACGTCCATTTATAATCTCTGTTTTTTTTAATGATCCCCCTTCCCGCTCACTCTGCGTTCTTCCCTCTCTGTCCCAGACTCCTGTGTTGTGATGGAGCAGAAGGACGAAGGAGGTCAGCAGATCGATTCACCGTGCGGCATCCAAACCCAGCCGGGCCAGGCCGGGCTCTGCGAGTGAGTGTTCACGCTGACCAGGGCAGGAAGCTAACAGTCTGCTGAACGTTTGGCTGCAGCTGCTTAAGTTTGTTTTGGAGGTCCTGGTCTGTTCTAAAGATCTGGTGAAATGTTGAAGTTGGCTGGTTAGCGTTGAAATTTATTAGCCACTTTTGGCTGCAGATGAGTTAAATTCTTTCCCTGCTGGGGATGGTTAGATGATGATGTGTTTTTTTGTTAAATCATTTGTGACTTTTCCAGTCATTTCCTCACATAACATATTCAGCAACTTAGAGACAATTTGCTCTACAAAATAGAGTTGTCTTTAGTCTCATTTTAGTCTTTTAGTGTAGTTTAGTTTAGTTTAAGTTTAGTCTAGTTTAGTTTCTTTTAATTAGGGTTAGTGGTAAGAGACAAAAAGAGACAAGAAACAAAATACAAACTGCACAGGTGAGACACAGAAACCCTGAGAGGCTTATAAAAAACATCTGACCTTAGAAGAAAAACAGGGAAACAAATCAAGTTGACACACTGACACAATTGATATCAAAACTCAATGAGGAGGAGGAAGGACAGACGGATTCGTCACTGTTCATCACTGAAACAAGGATAAAACAGAGACAAAGAAACAAAGATAAAACAGAGAAAGCCTGGTGTAACGTTGGGATGACTGGAGGTCTTCCAGCTCAGTTTCTCATTGAATTCATACTGTAGAGTCTGTTTCTTCTTCTTTCTATCAAGCAGCTCTGTTATGAGCAAAGTCTTCCTGTTCTTCTGCCTCGCCGCCATGTTGACGCTCAGAACAAACCAACACACACACACACACACACACATCTATCCTTCAAATATCTCTCTGTTTTCTGATGGATCGGTGTGACCGCCGCTTTAGGGATGGAAGGTGACAGGAAGGATACAGGAGACAGACTGAGAGTCAGTAAAGTCCTGGCTGTGTTCGCTCTCTTTCACCCTCTCCTTATTTCCTGTCCACCGTCCGCAGGAAGCACTACAAGGAGTACCTGGTCAGTCTGATCAACGGACACACGCTGGACCCCGCCCCGCTCTACGACCTGCAGGAGCTGACGGTGGCCTGCGACAGGTACCAGGTGGAGCGGACGAGGGCGGAGGCCGAGGACGACAACGCCTACCAGGCTCGACTGCTGCAGGTCAGACTCTCCTCTCTCTTCTGTTTCCTCCACAGAACAAACCTCAGGAGGAGAGAGCGGCAGCCAAGGAACTCAAAATCTGGATGATCACACAGAGTTTTATAGTGTTGAATATTCATGATTATGTTAATGCAGATAGAATATAATGAAGCTATTAGTCAAAAAGTATAAGGTTGTATGAACAAGACTGAACAACCGATGATTGTTATAGTTCTAGCACTTTAAGGAGGTGTGTAATAAGAGGCGAGCACCTTCTTCTAGAGCAGTGGTTCTCAACGTGGGGTCCGGGGATCACCAGGGGTCCTTGAGGGGGTTCCAGGGGTTCCCCAGCAAGTTGATCAATTGTTAAACTTCACCATTACTTAATTTACAAGAAGTTAACACAATTAGAGGATGTAGAATGACTGTTTTGATCATAGTTTCACTGTTATCTCTCTACCTACAGATAGTCATGGTATTCTGGACAAAATCATATCTGACAATAAAAATATTCTCAGATTTGGGTCAGAGAGAAAAAATCTCATCAAATGGGGCTCTGTGGCTCTAATGTGGACTAAATTAGGGTCCTTGATATGAAAAAGGTTGAGAATCACTGGTCTAGAAGGCAACAAGTTATTATTTTATCGGTGTTTCTTTGAGATTTGGGCGTTTGCACATTCCAGACTCACAAGATGTTACTTTAGAGTTTAATCTTATAACCGTGTAGCAAATTCAGTATTCTTGAGTTTTAGGCACTTAAGGTGTAAATATGGGTCAAAGGTCACATATTAAGTATAGAGGGAAAAGATCAGGCTCAGCTACAGAACAGCACCCCTAAGTAAAGTTCAAGTAAAAGTTAATCTGTGTTGTTTTTGGTTTAAATATTTAATATTCAGGACTTAATCCCTGTTTTTTTTTTCCCTTCACAGAAACTGGCGGATGTTCCTCTTGGAGAGAAAGTTCCTCGAAGCAAATGAAGATTCCTGAACCGAGCCCAATATCACATAAAACCTGTCCGATTTTGTGTTCCGCCATATACGTATATATCTGTTTAAAAACATTATGTCTCGCATTTTTGGTGTTTTATTAGGTGCTGGTCTTCTGTTTTTCCTCTGTAATATTTACAGTTCAAGGTTGGTTCCTTTTACCTGTTCATTGTAAGGATAAACTCTGATTGTGAAGAAAAGCAACTGTTGGAAAGGAATTATCGTCATAGTGGTTTTCATGTTCAGCTTCGACAATCCTGTCAATGTTCAATCTGAATCATGTTGTCTGTCTTCTGATCACACTGATGTTCATGTACTGTATGATACACAGGCTCCTAATGGCAGAGACACAGTTAGAAAGGAGTGTATCTGTGGTGAGCGGTGTGATGTTGAAATGAGAACCAACACCTTTGCGCATCAGTGATTTGCAGATGCATCAACCCATGTAATTAAATGAAGAATGTATGAGAGGAACGCCTCTTCACAACCAGGCCGGCTGCTGTGCCAAGGACCACAACTGTTTTGGAAATTAGTGTGAAAAGTTCTCCTTCAAAACACTATATATATCCAACAAAAATTATCTCCTGAAGTTCATCATTCAGTATCCAAAATATGTAGGATCTGTGTGGTTTAAGTGTTGTCATTTTGTCTGCCAAGGTCTTAAGTTCGTTAGTGACATGATTTGTCTGAATGTCTTAATCAGACATTTTACTGTTCCGCTTTTGATATGATGGCTATTTCTGTCTGGAAACAAGTTTCTTCATGTAATTAAATGTTTGATTCATTTTAAATGTGGATTCGTGGACTGTCATTCATTTTGCATGGTGTCAAAGCACAGTGATTAATTGAAAGGCTCCAGACAGGGGCTCCTAAACTCATGAACCCCCCAGATAGATAGACATTAGACTACAGACCCCCAATTTAATGATATTGTGTCAATAAACCTGAACTAAAGCTATCTTGTGTACTTTTAAAACTAACAAAAACAACAGGAATTTCCCCAAGGGGATTAATGAAGTGCTATCTGTGATCACTTTTAACCTCACATGTTGTTCAGTGTATTTTGTCTATTTCTACTTGTATATTTGTATTTTGTCACTTGTAATGTTACTGTTTTTGCTACCTGCCTAGGGACTACGGATGTAAATTAGCATTTTTGCTAACTCCGGCATGTTTACATCTTGTATTTTTATGCTGATGTTCATTAACGTGCTCTGTCCCTATCAAAATAAACAAATAAAATAAAAATAAATAATCTTATCTTATAAACATCTTTTTTTTGCTTATCTGCAGGTTAAACAATACAATTTGGCATTTGTCTTTATTTTTTACTGAACTCTAATTGAAAAAGTCATGTAAATACATTTGAAAAAGAATGCATTTATTATTTCTATTACGCAATACCTGCTGCAAACACTTAATTCTATCATTACATTACACAACCCCCAAAAAAAACACCACCCCTACCAAAAAATACTCAAATTAAAACTGAAACTAAACTAAAAACTAAACATTTGCACACAAAAAAAACACACTGCAGAACCACCAGTATAAAAATTAAAAACCACATAAAAAATAAAACAAAATGACATTACATAAAAACTATAGTACTATACCTAACCCTGTTCTGGGAGCTGTGCCTCTGTCGCCCCCTACCGTCCAGTCCACAGACAGGTTCTCCAAAGTCACGTGGTTTCTGGGAAAAGGAGCGTCTCTCCGCTCAGCTCAGCTCTGCAGGCAGCAGCACACTGAAGGCTGATCGGACCGGGCGGACTCACACCTAATGCACCACAGAGGAAACGCAACCGAGGTAAACGAAACTTAAATGTACTTCCTTAATTTAACACGTTAGGTTCTATATTTATAAACTTATATCGACTATATGAAAGCCCGGAGTGTGCCCGGATTATTTGCTATAAACAGAGTTCAGATTTAAAGGCAGTTAGTTGTTTAAATTTGGGGGGGAGAGGGGGGGGGGGGTTGTTTGTGTTCCTCATATCTAATGCTGCACTTCATTCTTGTTCACAAACGAGGCAGATTCAATATTTGTATAAAAGCAAGCTTCAGCTGGTTTGCAGCGCATTAGCTCAGTCTTTACGGGTGTTGTTTCACATACAAAATGACGTAAGTGTCATCATGCAGTTTGACACCCAGGCTCGCGAGGGCATCCGGCTGATAACATCTGTTTTGTTTTTTTTATTTCTCTGTCTGTTGTTTTTTTAGTTTTTATTATAGAGCCATGGCATCGGGGAAAATGCGCTCCACTCGCAGACTGCGCTCCTGGATGGTCGAACAGGTGTGTGTGTGTGTGTGTGTGTGTGTGTGTGTGTGTGTGTAAGAAATAGAGAGAGGGAGTGAGTGAGGGAATGAGTGAGAAAAAGTGTGTTTGAGAGAGATAGAGAGAGAGCGAGAGATGGAGAGTTTGTGTGTGTGTGTGTGTGTGTGTGTGTGTGTGTGTGTGTATTTAAAGGCATTTCAAATGTACTTAAAGTGTTGGCAGGGTTCCTGATTACACATGAAAACTCCCATTGGAACAAAATAAGGTTTGACTGTTTGGGTTTTTGAAGGCCAATACCGATATTTTTGTATTGAAGCTTGCTGCTGTAGCTGCTAATTTGTGCCAATAATCAATATCTTTAAATTTGACAAATTTTGTGCCCCTAAAATTTGAAGTATATTCAGTGTTTCCCCTCAGAGTTTTCTTCTTATCAGGGTGGAAAAGCCTCTGAAACAGCATTTAGAGAATCATGAGACACTAAAACTCTCCACTGAAACCCAGACTGATGAAATTCCTTTACTGTCAGCAGCTCTTTGACTTGTACTCTGATGACTTGAAAAGGTTTCTAAAGTCTTGACTTGAGATCTTGTGTTTGTGTAAATGACTTAGATTGAAAGTGATGAGATTTGTTCCAGCAGACGACTGAATTTAAATTCTGTTTTCTGAATTTGTATGGAATGATTGAAATTATTGAAGTTTGAACTGATTATAGAAATCAAACTCATGATGCTCTTACCAAGTTTTTATCCTATTAAAACCATATTGCATTGAAAAGTCCTAGATATTTAGTTTTCTTTAAGATATTAAATTGATACTGGACTCTTGATTTGTTCTGACTTGACTTGCTGTTCTACATTTAGACTTGAGACTTGACATTAATGACATGGACTTGACTTGGACTTGACTTGGTAACCTACATTTAGACTTGAGACTTGACTTGAGCCTCAAGACTTGAGACTGACTTGGGACTCTAGTGGAGTTGACTTGGTCACACCTTCCTGTAGCTGTGTTCAGGCAGAAACCTCCACCTGATTGGTCGATATATCTGATATTTAACGAACCCTATCCCGTGGTACTGATGTGAGATTCTTCAGGCTGCTGCTGCGGTTCGTGTGACAGTCTGCTGGCTGTTTGTTCTGCAGGTGAGCAGTGGGAAATACCCGGGGCTGGTGTGGGACGACGACGCCAAGACCATGTTCCGCATCCCGTGGAAACACGCGGGGAAACAGGACTTCCGCAGCGACGAGGACGCCGCCATCTTCAAGGTCGGTAAACTCAGTGTCTGTGTTAGGAAGCTGTGAGTGTCGATCACAAACACTACATATACCTTTCAGTCAGTCGTTCAGTAGGTCTTAATTGTTATAATATTGTTCACCAAGGACTTAAATGTCATAATCTCCTTTACAGCAAATGGGCATGAAGTAACCTATGAACTTTATTGAACTCTATTGGTGACCAGGAGGAACTGCAACAACACTGATAGAACTTGTCTCCTCCTTCTCAAGTCTAATAAATTTCCCATGACTAAATTACTGGTACTAAAAGTTTAAATTATTATATTACTGGGTTTTATGACATTACTGAGAAGGCTGATAACAACTGATAAACGAATAACAGTGAGAATTCATCTCACAACTGTCATCTATTCACACGTTTGGCTCTTAATTACAGTGCTGCTTAATTAGGGAAAACAGAAGAATATGTATGGAACGGGTCTCTGATCATTGTAAATGGCCTCCATTTAAAAAAATGTCAACTTTTCTGTTAATGCAATAAAACCCAATTATATGATACCATATTTCCTCTAATAGTGGCCGGTAGTCAATTAAAAGCCGGGTCTCCGAGGTCTTAGAAATAAATAAAGGAATTAGAAATAAAGGCCTGTCTCTAATATAAGCCTGCTTCCAATAAAGGCCTTGTCCCCTTTGCAGTTGAGGTAAATAAAGGCCCGGGCCAATATTAGAGGAAATACGGTACTTACAGGAGAAAAGTGATTACATTACGTAACATTAGATAACTTTTATAGATAAGTTTTATTCCACCAGCCAGTCAAGCCAACAAGCAATAGTCTGTAAAATGAAATTTTAAATTTTTACAGCTTAAAACTGGCACACTACTTTATTGGGAGTGACTTGTTTATACTTATTTACACAGCGTTTATCTCTAAATAAACGCTGGAAAATTAGGTGATGTAAAACAGTAAGTGAATGCAGGAAATGAGCAAAAACGGACTAAAAAAATGACAGAGATCAACCCTCTCAACCTCCTACTCACCGTAAACTCTAAAGGTCTAGTTGTTTTCACTGACTTCACTGACGAAAACAAACCCACGTCTTCCCCAGGCGTGGGCGGAGTTTAAGGGGAAGCTGCCGGACGGCGCGCGGGACGACCCCGCCTCCTGGAAGACGCGCCTGCGCTGCGCCCTGAACAAGAGCCCCGAGTTCACAGAGGTGACCGACCGAGCCCAGCTGGACATCTCCGAGCCCTACAAGGTCTACCGCCTCGTCCCCATCAGTGAGCAGGGTGAGACATGCACACTAAGACACACACTCTGATACAGGGTGAGACACCGAGACACACACACTGAGACAGGGTGAGACACTGAGACAGGGTGAGACACTGAGACATGCACACTGATGCAGGGTGAGACACTGAGGCACACACACTGATACAAGGTGAGACACACACACTGATGCAGGGTGAGACACTGAGACAGGATGAGACACTGAGACACACACACTGATACAGGGTGAGACACTGAGACACACACACTGATACAAGGTGAGACACACACACTGATACAGGGTGAGACACTGAGACACACACACTGAGACAGGGTGAGACACTGAGACACACACACTGATACAAGGTGAGACACTGATACAGGGTGAGACACTGAGACAGGATGAGACACTGAGACATGCATTGATACAAGGTGAGACACTGAGACACACACACACTGATACAGGGTGAGACACTGAGACACACACACTGATACAAGGTGAGACACACACACTGATACAGGGTGAGACACTGAGACACACACACTGATACAGGGCGAGACACTGAGACACACACACTGATGCAGGGTGAGACACTGAGACAGGATGAGACACTGATACATGCACTGATACAGGGTGAGACACTGAGACACGCACTGATACAGGGTGAGACACTGAGACAGGGTGAGACACTGAGACATGCACTGATACAGGGTGAGACACTGAGACACGCACTGATACAGGGTGAGACACTGAGACAGGGTGAGACACTGAGACATGCACTGATACAGGGTGAGACACTGAGACACGCACTGATACAGGGTGAGACACTGAGACAGGGTGAGACACTGAGACACACACACTGAGACAGGGTGAGACACTGAGACAGACACACTGATGCAGGGTGAGACACTGAGACAGGATGAGACACTGAGACAGACACACTGATGCAGGGTGAGACACTGAGACAGGATGAGACACTGAGACAGACACACTGATGCAGGGTGAGACACTGAGACACACACACTGATGTAGGGTGAGGAATTGAGACACATACACTGATGCAGGGTGAGACACTGAGACACACACACTCAGACAGGGTGAGACACTGATACAGGGTGAGACACTGAGACACACACACTGATGCAGGGTGAGACACTGAGACAGGGTGAGACACTGAGACATACACACTGATGCACGGTGAGACACTGAGACACACACACTGATGCAGCGTGAGACACTGAGACATACACACTGAGACAGGGTGAGACACTGAGACACACACACTGATGTAGGGTGAGGAATTGAGACACATACACTGATGCAGGGTGAGACACTGAGACACACACACTCAGACAGGGTGAGACACTGATACAGGGTGAGACACTGAGACACACACACTGATGCAGGGTGAGACACTGAGACAGGGTGAGACACTGAGACATACACACTGATGCACGGTGAGACACTGAGACACACACACTGATGCAGCGTGAGACACTGAGACATACACACTGAGACAGGGTGAGACACTGAGACACACACACTGATGCAGGGTGAGACACTGAGACACGCACACTGATGCAGGGTGAGACACGGAGACATGCACACTGATGCAGGGTGAGACACGGAGACACACACACTGATGCAGGGTGAGACACGGAGACATGCACACTGATGCACGGTGAGACACGGAGACACACACACTGATGCACGGTGAGACACTGAGACACACACACTGATGCAGGGTGAGACACGGAGACATGCACACTGATGCACGGTGAGACACGGAGACATGCACACTGATGCAGGGTGAGACACGGAGACATGCACACTGATGCAGGGTGAGACACTGATGCAGGGTGAGACACTGAGACATACACACTGATGCTGAGACACTGATACAGCAGAGGTGTCAGTGTCAGTCTCAAGTCTAAATGTAGATTATCAAGTCAAGTCCAAGTCAAGTCCATGTCATTAATGTCAAGTCTCAAGTCTAAATGTAGAACAGCAAGTCAAGTCAGAACAAATCAAGAGTCAAGTATCAATTTAATATCTTAAAGAAAACTAAATATCTAGGACTTTTCAATGCAATATGGTTTTAATAGGATAAAAACTTGGTAAGAGCATCATGAGTTTGATTTCTATAATCAGTTTCAACTTCAGTAAATTCAATCATTCCATACAAATTCAGAAAACAGAATTTAAATTCATCTTAAATCCAAGCCATCACTTTCAATCTAAGTCATTTACACACAAGACACAAGATCAATTTGTCAAGACTTTAGAAACCTTTTCAAGTCAAAGTCAAGTCACAAGTCACCAGAACCCAAGTCAAGTCAAGTCTCAAGCAATTAAAATTGTGACTCGAGTCCAAGTCATGTGACTCGAGTCCCCACATCTGTGATACAGGGTGAGACACTGGCTGATTATCAAAACCAAGAACGGCAAGTCGATACTTGTGTCCTTGTGGAGAACGCTCTTCCCAAGTCGTCTTGGGGAGAACGATCTTCTCATCTTTTTTTTTTAAACCTTTTATTGAGGAATATTGATTAAAAAAAAAGACATTCCTGGTATCCGAGACTTTTTGCAGTTTTCACAACAATTTACAATTTTCATAGCAATTAACCGAAACATAAAAACAGAGGAATTACCTAATGTTCCCCTCATTTCTGCTACCTAACCCACAATGTCACCCATGTTCTGAAACCATTGAAACCACCTGTATCCCTCCCACACCATCCACCCATTTTAGACATTTAACTGACGCTCTCATCCGTAGCAGTTTACAGTAAGTGAGCAGCTAGAGGTTCAGTGTCTCAGTCAGTGACTCGTGGTAGCTGTGGGGATTCAACTTGTGACTTTGGGGTCACAGAACAGTCTTTCTAACCACTGGTCCTCCCTGGTCCGCCCCCGGGACTCGGCAAACAAAGGGCTTACTCACTCTCAACACTGATTTTGGGTTTGAGCAAATATTCTCTAAACTACAAGCTAAATGCTAAATTTGCAACTACATCCTCATGGGGAAAGGAATCTTCAACAGATTTTTGCAGGCAGTGATTACACTAGAGTGTGTGGGGTGTAACATGGTTGTGCACCGACACACACCCTTACTGTCAAGTGGCCCACATCAGGACTAAACACGGATTGAAATGTTACACAATGACAATGACTCAAGAAGCTCGACTTCCCATGATGCAATGCCCTCTCTCGTCTCGTCAGAGTCGCTCCTTTTATTCAAGAAATATCAAGACAAAATGTCGCCGTCTCCCTTCTGAACCACATCCCCTCTGTCTCTTACATCATCACTCTACAGTTTCAGGAGAATGACTCCTGACCTAATTACTGCTAGTTGCTAGTAAAATGTAATGTAAATGAAACGCCTGCAGTCTACTTGACTGTCCTATCAGCTGTGTACGTGGTGACCGAGTCACAACAGGCCAAAGTACAAGTCTGACAAAGTCTTTATTTAGGTCTTATTTGCATGCGCTGCAAAAAAGATATCCATCTTAACAAGTCAGTTAATCTAGCATTGAATCGAGTTTTTAAACTAGTAAAAACAACTGCCGATGGAGTGAGATCATTTCACTTGTTTCTAGGTCAATTCAACATGTTTTAAGAATTATCTTCACACCAGTGGAGCGATGTTTCTTATTTTAAGATATCGTCACTTGTTTCCTGAAGTGAAACTGCATTGGAAACAAGTGAAATTATGTTGGCAGACCTTTCCGCTTGTTTTAAGAAAAATAAGAATGTAAGACTTTATAAAAGACCAAATGACTTAAAGAGAACATTTTTTGCAGTGTGCTCTTTGGACATTGTGCTGTCCCATGTTTTACGATTTTACAGCCATAGTTACACCAATCAGGCCAGCATTGGCCCAACATTAGTGTAACACAAGCTGTTGTGTTGGGTCAGCATCGGGTCAAGAAGCTCGGCCAACAGATTGTTGTCCAGTGAGACGATACTGAGCCAAGCAGGCAGCATCAGTCCAATGTTGGGAATCTGCTTGTTCATCATGAATCATGAATATGTTGGCCAACACTCAAAGAAAACAAAACCAATACTATGAGAAAAGCCAAAGAAAAAGAAATAATTGCAAAAACATAAGAAGAATAGAAAAAGTAAATTTTCTGGGGGAAATGTGTGAGCTAGATAGAGCGTTGCTCATTCTGTATCAGCCTGACAGTTAGTGAGTCACCAGTACAATAACCATTCTTCAGTGATAGTTATTTAACTTGTGTATTTTGATTTTACCTGGTCCCAAATGTATTTAACATTCATTCTTATTTATTCTAAAGCCACTGGCTGTTTAGTATTTGTCTAAATCGTTAATTTGTCTAATTGTTAAAATGGTCAGGTTATGCATTTTAAGAGACTTAAAAGTAATGATTATTTTCTATCTGTTTAGGATTGGTGGTGCCTGAAAAAAAGTGCAGGGAGAAACCCATGAGGAGGCAGAAGAGGAGGAGCAGCGAGTCGGAGGGCGAGAACGCCGTTCAGGTCAAACAGATAAAGGAGGAGTCGGTCGCCTCTCAGCTGGTGGGTCATCGTGGGAAAGTCGGGGAGGGGGGGGTAGTCAAAATAATTAAACCTGCTTTTCTCTGTGGGGTAAAACCTCCGTCTGTCTGATTTCAGTGTGTTGAAGACATTCTGCTGGGGAGTGACATCATCACCACACAGACAGTAGATCCCGCTCAGCAGAGCGTCATGCAGGGAGAAGGAAGTGAGTTCAGCTCTTTAATCACAGCAGCTGGCACCTGGTTGATTTAACTGTTAGACTGGAGTCTTAGTAATGCAAACACTTCTCAGAGGCACAAATAATCTGATTGGTTGAGTTAAACCTCAGTGGGCGGAGCCAAAGAATCAAAGTTTTTCAGAGCGCAAGTTAGCAAACTGACAAACTTGAATGGCAAAGAAGGAACTCTGGTCAAAATAAAAATAACATAAAAAATAAAAAACAGTAACATAAAAAATGTAAATGGCAATGACTGCACTGTAATCATTAGACCTCTTTAGACCAGTATGTAGTGCAAATTGCTGTCCATCATTGCTGGAAAAAGTCACTAGATTTGTTGCTAAGAGACAAAGTCACCAGGGTGGTCAAGTCACTCAATCAACAGCCAGTGCTAACATCACTTAGCCGGAAAAACTGTGGTTCTTTGGCTCCGCCCACTGAGGTTTAACTCAACCAATGAGATTATTTCTGCCTCTGAGAAATGTTTGTGCGACTAAAACTCCAATCTGCTGATCAACATGCTGTTGAATATACTGTACTCACTCTTCCTGTCTCTCTTTCTCTGTCTCTCCTTCACTCTTTATCTTTTCTGTCACTCTTTCCTTTTATATCCTCCTCTCTCTCTCTCTCTCACTCTCTCTCTCTCTTTCTCTCTCTGTCTCTCTCTCTCTCTCGCTCAAGTGGTCGATGAGATCCAGTTGGATGTGAGGATCGAGACTATCCCTCCTCCTCCAGGAGGTAATAAACTGACAAGACATTTACAGCTCTATATGAACAGAATCTTTTAAGGTGCTGATGAATCATATACTGCAAACACATGGGCCTTATGTGATAAGCAATAACAGCTACATCACCAAAGCACCCATAATAACAGTTAAGAGCATCTCTAAGGGAATATGGGCTTTTATACAACAGTTACCAAAACATCTGTACTGTCTGAAAGGTTTTCTTCAAATAGTGCACATATACTGTATATGAATATAAACAGGAGAAAGTAAGATAGATTGGAGAGCACAAACCTCCACCAACTCTGAATAATTCCCCAATTTACACCCAAGAAATCATTCCTATCACTTAAATTGTGAGTTCAATTAATTTACTGACCCTGTAAACATTCCCTTAGGATTTGGAATCAAGTCTCCATCTCCATTAGTTTCATAGTTATGGCTAAAAAGTAAAAAAAAAAAAGTAAAAAGTAAAAAGCAGTAATCTGCTAATGATGGAAATCCACCAAAATCGAATCAGTTGTTCCTTGGTCCAAGGCCGATCTGTCCACCAACTGTCACGCAAATCTGTTCATAAGTTTTTCCTGCTGACAGACAAAACATAACCTCCTTGGTGGAAGTAAATATAGAGGATCCCATCTGTGAAACTGTGAAGCCATTTTGCCAACAAATGCTCAAGTTGCCTACTATCCTTTAAAAGGTGCCGCTATTTGATTTAATTCTGTGCTGTCAGTCATTTTGTATGGATAGGTTTCACTTTTTAAAAAAAAATAGTGGATATCTAATTTTCAGGAAAAATAACTCTTATTCCACCTGTTTCTGTGCCTCTCCAGTCCTGGACTCCTTCCACGTGTCGGTACACTATTTAGGCGAGGAGGTCCTGAAACGCGAGATCCCGGGCAGCGACGTCCGGATCACGTACCTCCCCTCGTCCCTCGTTCCCCCGACGCCGGCCTCGCTGATCGGCGGCTTCCCTCGCATCCCGCTGCCGGAGCCGCCCTCCACCCTGCCGTCCGGCCCGGAGCTGCAGGCGCTCTCCACCCTGCTGCCTTACATGGAGAAGGGCGTGGCGCTGACCTCCACGCCCCTGGGCATCTACGGCAGGCGGTTCTGCCGGGGCCGGGTGTTCTGGACCGGGCCGCACTCCGCCACGCCCGGCCTGCACAAGATGGAGCGCAACACCGAGCCGGTGCTGCTCTTCAGCAAGGAAGCATTCAAGCAGCGTGAGTCCCTGAAAATACCCCCAAATATATATTATCGATTATTGTCTTTCAGTGGAATCATATGGTGATGATATGGTGATTGTGGGATATCGTCTGCTGTCTAAATTGATGATAACAAGCAAATTTTAGTTAAAATCTCTGACAAAATGAGGTATGAAACATTTTAAGGAATATTATTTAAAAATGTCAGTGTTTTGTTTGACAGTCACACCTAACATTACCATTCGGTTCAATTGGAAGAACATTAATTTAATGATTTAACATGTGGTTTTAGATACGTGAGTCATACTGTGATATATATTGATATAGAAAAAAAATGTAGTAAATTCAAGAACCAATCCGCACTCTCAAAAAATACGATTAAACAAATATGTTTCACAGTCAGTTTGTCAAGCTGTACATTTTTAAATTGAAACATGTCAAATAAATCAATCAAGATATCTTTCTGAGAGTGCAGATTCCCCTTTTTTGGTTGTTGTTGACATCAAAATATACCCATAATGCTGTGCAAGTTTGGCACAAACCAAAAACAGTAAGATGTTTATGGGACATCTCTAGCTTAGCTATGTTTCTCATAATCATAATATGATCTTAACTGGGTTATTATGACCCAGTTCTGATGTTTACATTACTTGACCAGATTAACTGTGCGTTAAATCCAGTTTATAATGAACTCAGTTCTTGTTCCTCATTCTCAGAGCTGGTTCAGCTTTTAGCCCATGAAACATATCGATTCCAAACTCAACACAGTAAAGTATCAGTGTGTTTGAAATCTAATCTAACTAACTGGCGTCTGTGTTCCTCCCGTTCAGAACTGGATCAGTACCGTGCGAGTGGCGGCGAGCCTCCTCAGTGTGGCATCACTCTGTGTTTCGGAGAAGAACTGACCAACGTGGAAAACCCGTCCAGCAAACTCATCATCGCTCAGGTAGAGGTACATCATCTCCGCCTCCGTCTCATATATAACTCCTGCTTCTGTCACTGACAACTCCAGAAACAATAATCTATCTCACGCAACATGCGGCTGAACAATGTGAACCAAGGCTCATTTAACAGAAAACCCATTTCACATCAGAAGAAGTTTGACCTAAATGCACTTTTTTAATATAATTTTTGCCTTTATTGTGATAGTTTTACATTGGAGAAAGACAGGAAAGATAAAATGCACTTTTTTGATTCAGTAATTAATAATTCAAGCGAAATTATTAGAACCTATTGATACTGCTTCTTGTAAAAAAAAGATTGTTAATCTCAGTGGGACTACCTGGTTAAATAAGGTTTAAATGCAAAATGCTAGTTAGTTGTGCAGCTTAAAGCCACCAACTTGTGGATTGGTCTTGTAGATGAAGAGAACCTGCCGTGGGACGGGGAGTTTGGGGGATTTGATATGGCAGCTCTTCTCTTTATGGATGACCCTAACCCTAATACTGAAAATAATAAGCTCATCTTCACACTGATCTTAGTTTCTCTGAGTAGTTTTCCACTCCTGTGAAAGTTTGTCTTTGGAACTTTTCCACCAAAATAAAGCTGATAACCAGTTCCATATAAGGAGTGAAATGTTCCAGTGGCCTTCAACATTCAGCTGTTCCCACATCCTGAACTATTTGTGAGTCATGTGACTTTTGTTTAGAAGCCCCGGATCACTTGTAACAGCAGTGCAGTGTGAACCTAAACGAACCAAAAAACAACTTTTCCATTGTGGTTCAGATCAAAGAGAACAAGCTGTGGGTGTGATCTCACTCTTAGGTTGCATTAGAAAAAAGTTAAATACGAATAAGATGATTCCAAGTATGTGATGAGCAGACGTTTGACTGACAGCCTCGTCTCTCCTGGTCTCTCCCTCTGCAGATCTCGTTGCCCTGGGCCCAGCAGCAGGTACAGAACACACAGTCCATCCTGCAGTCCATAGACATCCTGCAGTCTCTGGCCAGCCAGTCGCCCCTGGGGGAAATTACCCTCAACCTGGTCCCAGTGCCTCAGGCTTCATAAAGCATCTCTGTACATGCAGTGAGAGGAGTTTCATTCCAAAAATCACATATCCACCATTTGGAGAAACAAGTGCAACCCACTCTTTTAAAGTTCATGGTAGCAAAAAAAAAAAAACTAGAGCACTTTTAAAAACATGCTAAGGTGGCGGACAAACCTATAACACTTTTACAGGCTGGGGTTTTTTCGTATTTGTATTTGGGAAATATCGAATGGTGAATTTTAGTAATGATGTTTTTCCCAAAAAATGGATATACAGTGTTTTGGAATACAACTCTTCGTGTCCTTTTAGACATTAGTTGCTCTACTGAAAAGCACTACATGTAAGCCGCCTCTCTGAGAGTCTTCCTTCCTCTTGTGTATCTCTAAATGTGATGTTGAAGCGCTGCACAGCTTCCTGTTTTTCTGATTGTTGACCTAAAGGATAATTACCCGTGTTTTTTTGCATGTTTTAACTCATTTACATACTTCACATTACTACCTTCCATTTTTCAAGCCATGCCATACTTTTGAATATGTACTCGATTTCCCCCTTTTTTTTTAAATATGCAAACGTTCAGGTGATAGACTTTCCTTAAAATTCTCTGCTGCTCCAGTTAACATTTATGCAAGTTTAGAAGTCATGGATGTATGAATTTAGTTTATAAAACAATCTTTTCTTCAGGTTGTGTAGGTTTTTGAGTGTGGCATAAAGGAATGGTGCATTCATGTGCTATTAATAAATCGAAAAAATTAGAATTTCCTTCAGCCAGACTAACTATCATAACTTTTTTAAAGCAAGAAGCAGCCAAATCCACATCATCCTTTTTATGACGTCCTTGTTTGCTTATCGTTTGTCTTCTGGGTTTGATTTTTGAATGGATTTGCAGTCGGAAGCGATCGTTTTTTTTATTCGTCCTTTTATTTGTGTGTTTTTCAATTGACGTCAGTGAGAAGTGAAACTAACTTCTGCATAGGTTTGTGCTAATGTGACCGCGCCTTTAAACAAAAATAGACGTTAACTGTGATGGATCAGCTATCTCAAGCAAGTTTAAAGTCTCTGCAAGTTGATTTCTGTACCGTACTGAAATGAATGGAAATGAATGGCTGCCTGGAAAGGAGGGAAAAACACATTCAAACATCTTAACTAGTATGGTATGATTTGGAAAATGGTCTGGAGTAATATAAAGTATAGGTGAATTGTAGTAAATGGGATAAAACATGCAAAACACCCGTATGATTCCATTAATACTATTGCACTATATAAACCATTAGCGTTGGTGTTTACTCTGATAGCGCTTCACTCTGTTTTAATGTCTTCTGATGTCATGAATCATCAGATAGAATATTAAGGGAAATACACCACATATATGTCAAAGCTGCAGCAGCAAACCTCCTGAGTAGTGAGTTAGTTCAGTGGAATATAACACAAGTATCGCATTTTTGTAAAATGACACATCCACGTTTTGTTTTGCCTCTTGATCCATTCAAATCAAACTCAAACCCGCTTGCCTGTTGTCTTTTTTTTTTTTAGCTGGACAGCGGGACATGAACACTCTTACAATGTTGGTGGATGTGATTTGCCTCGCTTTAAGACTAATGAGGCGGACAGAACGTTGCACCCGGCTCTAGCGTCATTATACAGGTTTGAAGCAGTGCTCAGACTGGAATATTAAAAAAAGGAAAAATCCACCCTCAGATCCTCTAACACTGTTATCCATCATCAATCTGTGAAGTTCCACACATTCCAGGAGTTATTTAGTGATGAAGTGTTTTACTTTTTTGTTTTACCCACTTTACCTCAATCTGCCTCGTCTACTTCTACTGCAGTTAGTGATTTGTTTTTCAAATCAAAGAGAAGTGAAAATCTCGCCCCTTAAAGGATAAGGCTGGTGTTTTTTAATGCATTGCTTACTGTCAACAAATCCTATGAAAATAACAAAATCAACAATGCGTTTGCTCTACTCCTGTTACTTTCTGACTTCCCACGTACCGTTTTTAGCCGTCAACTCGGAAGTCATTGGCTCTGATTGTAAGCTAAAAACCTTGAAATACAGCTCACAAAGACATAGTTTACATTTTAAAAATCGCTAACTGTTACCACGAAAAGTCAGACTGTTGTAGTTATTACCAAATCAAATTCAAATGGGAAGAAATTCTTCATTATGCTGGGGACTATTTTCGGTGCTACGGAACTACTTTCCTGAGATCGCAAAGTGTTTACAGCCGGCTTATTAAGTTGTTTGAGGAAAAAGTCGGCCGGCCCGGTGCATCATGATGATGAAATACGTGGCAGAGCAGCAGCATGGCTCTGTGACGTGTTTTTAATTGTTTTTTTTTAATACAATGGAGTTCTATGGCTGCTGGGACATGGCTGCATTGGGCACCGGCTACATGGACGAGACTTGTTGGCAAAACAAAATCATTGCTGATGTTGTTATTTTCATAGGATTTGTTGACGGTAAGCAATGCATTAAAAAACACCAGCCTTAACCTTTAAGGAACCTGTTTTGTAGCTACAGTACAGTGCATTCTGGTCTCTCTCCTGCTCCTGTGGGTGGAGAAATTGGTCTCTCTCCTCTTCTACGATGGATTTCTTCCTGTATGATTGTTGAACGTCTCTCGGTGCAAAATGGCGGCTCTAGAAAGAAGCCCTCGCTCTTTGATTCTGAGGGACTGACACCAAAAACCTAATGTTTACCATTATTATTTTTACTATCAAACTCTATTTCTAGCTGCTGGAAATATCTTGTCTTCATTCGGTCGGCTATCGACAGAAAAACACACCACAAACCACCAAAACGGGACCAGAAATGACAGTTAAAGTGTTTTAGGGTGGATTTTTTCTTTAAATCAGTGGCTTGACAAACTGTTGTGCTGCAGCACAAGGCACACTGACCCAGAGACCAGGGAAGGGAGGGGGAATGGAAGACTGCAGAGATCTACCAAGCTGTAAATATTCTGTGTTATTTATGCCTGTACAATTACATGTCCCTGTTCTGTCAAAAAAATGCATTAAAAATACATTTATTTCTACAGCCTATGTTAAAACGAGTGATGTGTAAGTGTTGGTTATAGAAAAAAAAATTGCATTTGTACATGACGAAGACATGGGTCAAAGAAGAAGAAGAAGAAGAACACATAAATAAATCCGGGTTTAGTACAAAGTAACGCTACTTTTCTCGGTCTAGACGTTTCCATTGGCCGGCGAGGTGAGCTCTGCTATCTTGGTGTTCAGTTTCTGATTGGTCCAGTCCTTTGTGATGTCGTCCAGGTGGCTGTCAAAATCCACCAATAGCATGTGATCGCCGGACTCCAGCATCTGACTGGCTATCGCCCGAGTCTCCTCCCACTGTCTCAGCATTATCCTGAGGAGGGAAAAACACACACAGGGCAATGTGATGCAGGTGTCAGGGATGAATGTACGGAAGCCCATTGAGGACATATATTCATACATTTTAGTTATGCTGTTTTCTCATGATAACAAGTTCATTTTTTTGGTTTTCTCGAGATCACAAGTTATATACTATGTCATTATTTCGAAAATATTTTTTTTCCCCCCGAGATAACGGCATAATTATCTCGTTATCTCGAGAAAACAAAACTTGCCCAAGATAATGAATTAATTTATTCCTTGAGATTTCCAACTGCGGTGCATCACACATGACATGCTGACTGACTGAAGGCCCCCCTCGAACACCACCAAGTCCACCTAATGCAACATTTGGGTTTTGAATAATATGCTTTTCTTCAGGATGTTAGTTCCACCCGTGCAACAGAACGATGCAGCCGTAATTTGAACTGATTGGACGTCTGTCAGAGAGCTGATTTAAAGGTAAAAGAGGTCTGAAACTCGCTCTTACGTGTGTTTGTCTTTGAGCGTCCATCTTGAATCTTTGCGCTCGTACATCACTATGGGAGGAACCCGGTAGTCTGGAGACATCTTTCCACCGTCGATCTGAGAAGTAAATCAAGAGCAACAGACGAACTTACCAACCACAACCCAGATTTACCAGCATTTGACAGAGAGTCAGAGCCCATTCCTCTCTCCATCTACTACAAGCCAACAGAACCGAGCCATGTGTGTCGTGCTTACCATTAACAAAACAGCATTGTTAAACTGCTCAGAGATCTTGTCGGCTATCTTCAACGCGCACGGTGTGGGGCTGCAGAGTGGAGCAGGGGAGGAAAGAGAAGGAGAAAACAGAGAAGTCGGTTAAAAGCCAGGTGATCGCTCTGAACATCACAGCAGAATCTAAACTGAAATATGACTTATTCAAGCGAACACACCTCACAGAACACGACTTAACAATCTTTGACAAATAATTAGGGTCCACTGGTAACTTCAGCCTACATAGCATCCACCAAGCAGCACCTACACTACCAGTCAAAAGTTTGGACACACATTTTTCTTTATTTTTACTATTTTCCACATTTTAGAATGATAGTAAAGACATCAAAACTATGAAATAACACAAACGGAATTATGCAGTGACCAAAAAATTGTTAAAGAAATCAAAACGATCTTATATTTTAGATTCTTTAAAGTAGCCGCCCTTTGCCTTGATGGAAAGACAAAGGCTTTGGAAAGAAATTCATACATAGGATCAACTTCACTATTTATATTTGTCTAAGAAACACATTTCAAGCATTTAAGCAGAAGCCTTTAGATCAAAATGGCTTGAAGAGAATGAAAAACATGGAACATTCAATCAGGTGTGTCCAAATTTTGACTGGTAGTGTACATTTGCCAATAAGCAAAGCAACATTTAAATGAGAGATTACAGTGTGGACTTTGACATGACGGGAAAAGAGAGAACAGCGGCTGGAAACTCACTCACCTACTGTCTGATACACAGGCGTTGGCTTGGTAATATCCCACTATCCTCTGCTGAGTCTGTGAACACCACACATCCACCTGAAACAGGAGGGAAGACTGTTCTCACAGATGATTTGATTCACAGCGACTCAGATGCAAAGGCTGAACCAGTTCCAGCAACAGCCAAGACTTTCACTGTGAGAAAAGTGTGTGTTGATGATGAGACCCAAACTATCTGACTTGACTTGGGTTCTGGTGACTTGGGACTTGACTTGTACTCTGATGACTTGAAAAGGTTTCTAAAGTCTTGACTTGAGATCTTGTGTTTGTGTAAATGACTTAGATTGAAAGTGATGAGATTTGTTCCAGCAGACGACTGAATTTAAATTCTGTTTTCTGAATTTGTATGGAATGATTGAATTTATTGAAGTTGAAACTGATTATAGAAATCAAACTCATGATGCTCTTACCAAGTTTTTATCCTATTAAAACCATATTGCATTGAAAAGTCCTAGATATTTAGTTTTCTTTAAGATATTAAATTGATACTGGACTCTTGATTTGTTCTGACTTGACTTGCTGTTCTACATTTAGACTTGGGACTTGACTTGAGACCTGTGCCTCAAGACTTGAGACTGACTTGGGACTCGAGCCAAGCTGACTCGGTCACACATCTAGTAGGCAGGTACCTGTGTGAGGGCCAGCTGGGTGATGGGAGCCAGAGGCAGGTGGGAGTGGAGGAGTGGGATGCAGTCTGTCACACAGACAGCTCCGCCTGCCGAGCTGGAGGACAGCAGCAGGCCGTTGATGCTGCAGCGGGGGAACAGGCAGGCGTGCAGGTACATCTTCACATAGGCACGACAGGACAGCTCGACCTCACCCATGACTGACGAGACGGGAGACACACAGCGCTGAAAACACAAGGCATGAAACTATTAGTGTTTGATCCACTTGAAAGTAGCATTTAGAGAAGAGAAATCTAAAGCATCTAGACCAGTTTAACAGAGATTATTCATTAGTTTGGGAAGGGATGATATATCGAAATTCAATAATGTCACAAAAATGTGACAATACGTATAGTGGGGCAGATAAATGAATCGCAACATGTTATTCTGCTGTAGTAATCACAAATGAGACGCTTGACCATCAGTTTCACAAGCTCTCCATCCAAATTATATTATTGTCACTTTGTAATGACATTTTTTAAATTGTTTACTTTCTAACAAGCCAATGGCATCACTAGAAAGACTATTTGTGTCTCAGAAATAAACAGAATTCTGCAGTTAGACTTTGTTGTCACTGAATTTTTATTTATTACATCGTATCGTGGCTGTATTGAATCGTGAACCTCGTATCACGCATCGAATCGTATCATGAGATAGGCATATCATCCCATCCCTATTATTAGTACATTTTCAGAATTAAATGACATTTATTTTTCCAAATAAAGTTAAATACAAGCTTGTCTATCTCAGTACAAATATATCTAATGCAGGGTAAATTACTCTAGACAGACCTACTTTAGTAATTAAAGATCTTCCAGCTAGAGACAGTCAGGTCTCTCTGTAACCACAAGGGACTGACATTTTCTTCTACTCTAGTTTTCTGATCTCTTTCTATCACTATACCGAGATATTTGACAATATCAAAAACCTTTGTATCTGAGCAGCTTTTAACTGGAAGCAATAAGCACTTGGCGATATTCAGATGGAGACCAGACCATGACTTGATCTTTAAATCAAAAAAGAAATGTAACTTTAAAGGCCGATGTACTACAATAGGCTGAATCTAGTTTCTTAACAGACAGCTAACATGTAATGAATGGCAATGCTCTTCATTTCATACATACAAAAACCAAACAGTCGTCTCACATAATATTAAATTCAACTTCTAGACATAAATGAATTACATTTACATTTACTAAGTCTGTATTTTACTAGGTTTGTCTAGCCTGGGGTGAATTACAGTTGGCTAAATAAACTGGCTAACTAGCTAGCGTTGATGCTATGTGTATCACCGTTAGCATGCTAGCTAACCAAGCAGAGCAGCATTCATCCTTACCTAAAGAGGAATATAATTATTCAGTTGATACGTTGGAAGCGTAGCCTCGAGAAATGAATGTTATTTTTGCGATCCGCTAATGTGATAGTTCATATAGACTAGTAAACAACCGGCAAAGATATAACGGGCAGCTGTTTCATCTGTCTTCTAAACGCTACTAAACTGTCACTTCCTTTCTCGCCAACAACAGTGAATCTGCTATTTGATTGGCCACAATATCGACACGTTGCAATCCGATTGGAGGATTGCGGAGTCAATCATTTCTTCAGCTGCTGTATCACGCTTCCATTCCATACTAGTTCTCCCTCTAGTGGAGACGGTTTAAATCACAGAGGGGAGGCTTGGAAAAGGGGGAAAGTAGCATTTAGAATATCTTTTGACATCAGCTAAAGTTCAAGGGGAAAAAACAAGTTGACGAACGGTAAGTAGAAATTAAAGTAAAGCATATTTTCTCGACACCATGTTAGGAGAACCTCTCAAATCTAAGGCTAGACAAACTTCGTACAAAACAAACGCTAAGCCCGTAGCATTAGCACGGACAGTGATGTATAAATCTATGTAGTGTCTTTACAAAATAGTCTGTAGTCATTCTATCATCAGGTTAACGAATTTAACGAACAAACATATCTTTGTTGTTAACTCTGGTTGTGACTGTACGTTGCGGTTTGCCTGAGCTACCGAACAGCGGCGCTAGCTAACCAAAACACGGGCATGATGCTGCATTCGCGTCCTATGGGATATATGGGAAATATGAGCTTCCTAGGTGACCCCAACTTTCAGGTCATAAACGGGAACTCGATGCTTGGCGATGGACCCCGGTTTACTCGTTGTTGAGGAATTCAGTCCTCAACAACAAGGACACACCTTTAATCAAGTGTAGTTTTATGATCGCATACCAGGACAGGAAACAACTATATTTTCTAGATTTTTCATTCATGGTTGACATTGCGGTGTTTGTATGTTTTGCAATCAGACATGAAGCGAAATGTAAAGTAAGTGTGAACACGGTGATCCAGGGCGACTCAAGTCTGCATAAAACGAGTAAAGGAGTTAAAGTATGCTATATAAACATTTCCATGTCATTACCGCTAACTGTCAGTTGTTTTTTATGGACACCCATATGATTTGAATGCAGCACGAAGCCCTCGGGCTGTCAGCCAATCAACGTACAAAAGGGGAGGGACTTAACAAACTTGGCGACCCTTGCCCTTGCCGGTTGTTGTAGCTGGATTTCATTTATTTCAGCAAGTCCGCTTAACTCACAACCTTCACAGGGTTTTTTCGTGCAAAATGAAAGACACGAAGCATTTAGTAACTAACAAACAAATAACAGGGACCTGTCGGGTGTGAAATGTGCATAAATCACAAGAACTCGCAGTTTTACTGTAGCTGTCACTAGTCAGAAGGCAGGTGGAGGAGGCGGCAACTCTTATTGAGACGCTGCCGAGGTAACAAGGTTTATTCGCACCCGATGGACAGATTATAAATAAAGCAAGAACCGGCTTTACATGTCATATAAAATTAACAAACACGGAGTTAGGTAAAATACATTTTCTTTGATATAGTTCCTGCTGAAAAGTGCGGGATAATGTTGACATGAAGCATTTTATAATCGATCAACACGAATATGAAACTGGTATACGCGTTCGACATTGTTGCAAATCGTTATTAATAAATGGCGCGTGAAGTATCGATGTGAACAATTAGCTGTCAAACAAGCGGTGTAACATTTTTATTTTTCTATCGTTGATAAATGGGAGAACAAAGAGAAGCTATCCACATGTCCCCGTTCCGGGCCCCCAACACAGCGCGGCCTGTTATTGGCTAGCACCGTGATACAATCCGACCTATCGCATGACACCACACTGAGGAAAGTTAATGTCGGCTTCTGTGATTGGTCCAAACGTTTGGCGCTTCTTGAATCTGCAGCAGCCGTAGTGGGCGGTGAGAGCGAGACGGAGAGAGGTTTGAACAGTTGCTGAGGCGGAAACATTGAATTTGGACAAATTGTTTAGGAAGGGTGAAATCGAAAGTTCTGACTTCCATCTACAACCTTTGCTAACAAACGTATCGTCTGTTCCGAAGCCGAGTCCGAGGGGAAAACAGCCGCTTTGTGTGCCGACTCCAAGTAAGCCGGTGTCGGTGTGGAGCTGGCAGGCGGCGGACGCGCGAGGTGAATCGCTCCCTCCTTCTGAGCTAGCTAGCCAAACGAGCTAACGTTACAGCTAGCTAATCCCAACACAAAGGACGGTTTTGCCTGTGTTTGTCATATCGATCCGGAATCACCCCGTTGAATGAGGACTGGGCTTCCTTTACAGGTAGGGTCTGCTGTCAGTGTGTTGTCTTTTTCTGTTCCCGTGAGGCGGTTCACACGGACCGGGTCTGTTCTTGCTTGTGGCTGCTTCAATCTTGGTTAACTAACTAACTGTTAGCCGCTGCCAGGCTATCGCTAGCTTGTTAGCTATTTTGTAGCCCAGGTAGGTTAGCTAGCTGACCCAGTCTGCTGTTGAGTCGAGTGGAGATGGTCGTCCTGATCCTTCCTCTCTCGTTACCTCCTCAACTCTCCAGTGTGTTGGGCAACTTACTTTCTTGGTGTGGTTGGACATTTCACTGGTTCTGTGCAGAGACAGCAACAGTCCTGTCTGAGTCGAAACCAGTGAGTGAAAAATTTTGTTTTTTTACGAGTCATTGCCAGCACTTGATTTTGGGATTGCCGACGTCAGTGTCAATAAGGAACTGTTGGCCAAGTGCTCAGTTATTGGGTGTTGAGAGAAGGGAAATGCTCTACTGTCGCCCCTCCTGCAAAATTTCCTTGTATTTGTTTCTTAACATGCCTTATGGGGGCGATATTCAGCCACCTGCTTCACCCTAAAATCTAATAAAATTCATATTACTCAGTTTGGGAACTGGAGAAGTGGGTCGTATCTATCCCTGACACAAGAGACCCAGAGGATCCTGTATCAGGGCTAGTTCGTATTGAATCCCAGCCACAGGTTGATGAGGAGGGTCAATAAGTGCTTATCAGCTGAAAGGAACTGTACTGGCCTGGGCATTGGCAAGGAAACGCACTTGACTTGGCCATGTGATCAGCTGCAACCCTTGCCATTTTATTTGCATACATAGCCACTTCTTATCATCAGTCCACCACATTTCTTAGGATGTAATGTTTACTGACTGCGCAACAGCATGTTTCCATGACAGCCGTCTGACATGTCTAATCGAAAGTGTGAGATTCAATTAGAGCAGACGGGCTGGTGGGCAGCGACTCCCAGACTGACTACTGGGAGGGCAGATGGATAATGTAGCTTCCTGTCCAGTTCCTCCCACAGGCAGGAAGACTGCTGCAACTTACAAAGAGAGTGGAGAGAGAGAGAGAGATAAAAGAAAGGGGGAAGGCTTGGATTTGTTGTTAGATTTCCCCCAGTGAACAGAAGACGTGGCAGATGAGTCGGGGGATTCCCATTGCTTGCACCTCAATTATTGTCTGTGTGGATGCATGATCACAGAAATGAGAGCTGAATAGAAACTGTAATTATGACTGAGGGAGTGTACAGTGCAGGATAAGTTGTAGGGCCCCTAGGCAGCTGTGTGTGTTTGCATGCTTCAGTTGGAAAAAAAAATGATATGTAATTAAGTGGTGTTTCACCTGTCCAAAGCTCATATGTAGTTCTGCAAAGTCTTTTATGGAAAACTAGTTTACTTTCCAGGACTTGAAAAATTACTGCTAACGAAAAATACTGTTGCTCAGTCCAGTTACACATATAGCTTGTTGACACACTATCATTTGACATATTGTGATATCTTTGTGGATAACCATAAACCAGATACTAGAGTTGTTCCGATACAGCCTAAAATGCTGGATCGGGTATCGGCAAGTACACGAGTTTATGCACCGATCCGATATCACTAGGGCTGCCCCCGACCAAAGATTTTCCTAATCGACTAGTAGTCGTTAGTTCAAGCCATTAGTCGACTAGTCGTTGCACGTTTATGATATTAATTTAATTATTTAAATATATATTTTTGGGGGCATCAGAAAATGCTTTGAGTTCCAGGGCTGAGAAAGAATGTTAAGTAACATTGTTAACACTGTGCTACATTACAGAGAAATATAAAACCGTAATAATGAGCCTTTAAAATATAAATTTTACAAGCACAGGCACACAGCGAGCCGCCTGTTAACGACAATGCTCACGGCAAAAGCGGTAATGATGAATGTGTCGGAACAACCAGCAAGGAGACTGAACATAGAGCGGCCATGCTAGGTGACTAACGTTAGGCCGATGGCCCATTATTCCGAAACCCCAATAGTCCGAAAAATGTCCCATTAGACCGAAAGCCCATTTTCGAGAGCCCGTTATCCCGAAAACAAACGGCCATCGCTCCGAAAATACACACACTCCCTGCAGTTAGAAAGATTCATGGCCTGCAATCACTCGGCCCTGCCTCCTAATGTTTCACACCCTCTTTCCCCCGGTTGATTGGGAGCATCTGTGTATATATAGGCCTACTGTAGCCTGTATGGCTGTCGTAACTGACGTCCGGTAACTTACCAACTACACCTGCTCTAAACATCAGACCATGTTCGTCCATGAAGAAAACGTGAGCAGCTTGTTGTTCTTAGGGGATTAAGCCTCACTACCATCGTAATATCACTGCTGCATGGAACGCTGCAGAATTCCAATTCAGGGAAGATGGACTGTTAGAGTAAATATCCGACTGCGAGGTCCGACAGCCAGCTTCCTCTGTTGCACCCGGAGAAGCACAGTGCTTCTGTTTGTTTGACAAACAATGGAAGATTTAGTGTGAACAATGGACAGATAAAGAAAGATACATTTGCCTCAGAGTAGATTCATTTCATTATAATTATTATTTGGAATGTACTAAATTGTGACTGCACTTTAACATTTTTTTAAAGGAATTGTTATTTATTCCTAGATTTATTTATTTATGTTCTTTTTCAGTTATGACTGACTGTCAAACTAGATAATAAAATTCTATGGCATTCATTCTCTGTATGTATTTGTTCATGTTTTACAAAGGGTTTAACCTGAGCCAGGCCATACAACAATGATAGCAATCATATCACATCCATACAGGGTTAGTAGTATACAGCTGTTAAAAAATAATAATTATATATATATATGGTACTCGGTATCGGCCGATACGCAAGTTCAGTTATCGGGAAGGAAAAAATGGTGTCGGAACATCTCTACCAGATACAGTGATATGTAGGGCTGGGCGTTAATCATAATGATTTTTTTCGATATTGATATATATCACAATGTGGCTCATGTATGAAAAATCACATGTTAAATAATCAAGTTAAAGTTCATCCCATTGAGCCGAATGGTAATGTTAGGTTTGATGTCAAACAAAACTGAAATTTTCAAAGAATTATTCCTACCATACCTCATTTTGTCAGTGAGTTTTTAAATAGAATTTGCTTATCATCAATTTCGACAGCAGAACTGTGCGTCACGATATCCCAAAATCACCATATCATCACAATATCATTCCACTGAAAGATGATAAACGATGACTTTGAATTATCACCCAGCCCTAGTGATGAGGCTTAGTTGACAGTTCAGCCTCTATCAGCATATGTTAGCCTATAACAGCGGTCAACATTTTACAACATTCAGTTTGATAAATGTGAAGGAACCCTGATTCCCCCTTCTGTGTTTAAATCTTTTTTATTGAGGAAGCAGTCGTAAAATACATTCAGTATTACAGATTTGTCCTCGCTTTAGAGTTAGAGACAGAACAAACAAACGAAGAGAAAAGAAAAAACAAAACAAAGACATGTATACAACTATCCCCTTAACCCACCCCCCTCCCACCTTCCCGGGACTTTACATCTTCGTCACACCAAAGGGGGCCATCAGTATTGTACAACTGATCAGTTTGAGTTATCAATGTATTGGAGAAGGGGATGCCAGGTCCTGTTGAACTGTTTCAGTTTGTTTAATAGCGAGAACGGTATTCTCTCCAGGTGAGAAAGTTTTACTATTTCTTCCAGCCATAATTTGACAGGTGGGGCTTCTGCCTTTTTCCAAAACATTAAAATAAGTTTCTTTGCTACGATAAGTGCATAAGATAGCAGTTGTTGTTGTTGTTGACAGTTATTAAGCAGGGAAAACTGATCGGAGACTCCAAGCACCACCAGAAGAGGGTTCAATTACTGTATGCAACATATCTGACAAAATACTAATTCCCCCTTCTGATTGGCTGCAGGCGGATCATGGTGCTGACTGGGAAGCGCTCGGAGAAGGGGCCCGGCTGCTGGAAGAGGAGAGTGAAGTCTGAGTACATGAGACTCCGACAGCTGAAACGCTTCAGGCGGGCCGACGAGGTCAAGGTTTGTTCACACACACGGGCCGCCACACCACACAAATGTGTAGAGGAAAGGGCCGAGGGAAAAGTACAAGTTGAATATCCCAATCCCAGGAGGAGTGATTGACAGGTCGGAGCCACGCCTCCTGCCCCAGACTTCTTCCTCGTTGGTCGGATGAGTTTCCACAGATTTTAGTTTTGAAATGAGAACAGCAGAGGAACAGGACTCCCGCTGTTTCTGAGATTCTGACATTATCCTGCTCGTTTTTGGCCACCAAGTCCACTGATTTATTTATGTTTATCACTTCTAAATTTACGTTACTATACATACATTCAGGGAGTGAAATTAACAGCATCCAAATACTGGTACATTTGAGCCGTGGCTGGTAAGATTGTCTACTCTACCAGCCACTTTGGCGGGTAACGAAACATAATTTGGACCTCCGGTTTCATTAAAAACAACAGTTGGCTGGTAAAATGGTGAAAGTGGCTAGTAGACTTTGGGGATGCATCAGCCACTATAGTCAGTGGACAAACGTTGGTCTATTGACCTGCATACATGACTCCTTTACACACAGACATTCGATAGATCAATCAAACCCACCTCAAGAGCTTTGTCCCATGTCATCACTGCCTCTCTCTCTCATCTTTCCTGTCTCTTTTGATTGTGATTATCCAATAAAGCAAAAATGCCAATAAAAAAACTGTACTCAGCTGTAGCTGCACTGGAAATATCTTGACGTCATGTTGTCTACATTTGGCCGTTTATCCATGAGAATAAGAAAAATACACCAAACAGCTGTTTTGCAACAGAGTTGAAGTGTTTTAGTGTGAATTCTCCCTTTCATTTTGAGCTGTGGTAGTCAGCATCGGTATATCATTTTGACCAGAAACGGAATACAACTACTGTCACTAAAAAGCTATAGATGTACTGTATATATTCAGTGTATTTCTACTGATTGTTATGGCTTGTATAGTATCACTGCACATGCACTTTAACTGTGATTTATGCTTTCAACGTACCATGACCTGTCATGGGTTATTGCTTAATTAATCATCCTTGCCATTACTGGCGTAGTGTGTCGAGTCCAATCTGTTGAGTAGGGGAGCTGTGAGTGACACTGCACTCACATTTACTCACTGTTAGGTGATACATTTTCTGACTGAGCTGTCTGATACACAACGTCAAGGTTTCCAACATCAATTAGAGTGATTAGATGTAGCAGAAATGTCAGTATTAATAACAAAACACTACTGTTAAAGTATTCAGCTGGGAAAGTTAGTAATTGGCTATCTGGGTGGCAGCTGATGCTTGTGGAAAACACTGTTTCCACACTTTTATCTTTATCACATATGGTGGCTCCTTAATGTGGCAGTAAACTAACTTTTTTTGTCACTTTTTTGGTTAGTGCATCCCAAAATTCGCCAGTCGCTGTCACTATTTTACCAACCAGTAGAGCAGACAAAGTTTGTCCAGTTTTTCCATTTTTTTATAAGTTTCTCTGACTCCTTCCAGAGCATGTTCAACACCAACCGACAGAAAATCATGGAGCGGACGGACATCTTGAACCAGGAGTGGAAGACCAGGCGAATCCAGCCGGTTCACATCATGACGTCTGTCAGCTCGCTAAGAGGGACCAGAGAGGTTAGTACACACACACACACACACACACACACACACACACACACACACACACACACACACACACACACACACACACACACACACACACACACACACACACACACACACACACACACACACACACACACACACACACCTCCCAGTATTTTAAGCAAATCTACATGTTGATCAAGCTTTAGATATGCACAGACACATGCAAAGTCTGTTAGGATTCACTTGCTTGTATCCGTTCTGAATGGATTCCATGTCTTATAATATTCTCAAGCAATAAAGTCGTGCAAATTAAGCTTGCACTATAGGCTGGTTCCACATGTGGGTCCATCATTATAAACACATGTTGCATGGCCAAGCTTTGTTCAGACCCACACAACTTTATTTTAGATTCTAGTCAAGATCCCAAGGTTTCCAGAGATACCAAACACGTCATGCTGAATTACAGGGAGATGTGTATAAAATGATGCACAAACATCTAGATTTTTCCATTTGATATAATGATACAGCCTTGGGTCTGAATATTTCACTCAGTATAAGCAGCTGTAGCTTCAATGAAGTGTTGGAACGAGCAGATACAGGATATGGATCAGACATTGTCGTACAGTGTGGAGAAAATGTTTCTTCTAACTTTGAAGCTGCTTAAGAGGAAATTTAAGGGGAAACGAGGGGTTAACTCTTTCTGTTGTGTCTTTCTCCTGTTCAGTGCACGGTGGACAGCGGTTTCTCCGAGTTCTCCAAGCAGGTCATCCCTCTGAAGACTCTGAACGCCGTGGCCTCGGTCCCGGTCATGTACTCCTGGTCTCCGCTGCAGCAGAACTTTATGGTACGCACACATAACAGCTGCACGCATGTATTGGAAAAACACAATATTGCTAAGTGTATAGTCTCGCCTGTCTGTGTTTCTAACATTTGTATTGGCATTTTTGCATCAGGTGGAGGATGAGACGGTGCTCCATAACATCCCCTACATGGGAGACGAGATCCTGGACCAGGACGGCACCTTCATAGAGGAGCTGATCAAGAACTACGACGGCAAAGTCCATGGAGACAGAGGTAACCTTGCAGATAAGCCAGTTTTCTTCATTATTAATTAATTGTGCAATGTAAAATTGCAACATATGATCATACACAATTAATTGTACACCCCTAACATACAGTGTTTTTCCTTATCATCATGTTTTTTGTTTTTTTTTTACCAGTGGATAGTTTTTTACCATGGTGCAGTGGAAAGGTCAAATGTATCTATCCAATATTGGTTTTCCACAAATCATGTATTTTCTTTATTGAGCAGCATCTAATTAATAAAAAGGAAGTATAACTATGAATCTTCACATCTTGGCTACAAATTTTCACTCCATTAATCCTCTTCTCATATGCAAATGACTTCACATGACGTCACACACCGTGAGAACTTTCTTGATTTGAAACTGTTTTGAAGGGGTAGGTGTTACGATGATTCATAAATTCTACTGTAACGTGTTTTACTTTCATGCCAGCTAGCTTCTTTCATGTAGTGAAAGTGGGGGTTTTCCAATCTTGTTTTGAAATGTAACTCTTCCACTTTTCCTATTTGCATACTTTCAGATTATAAACACTAAGTTAAAACAATGGCCAAACATTTGTGCTCTTGTGGAAATTAATCTAAAATGTTTTAAATGTTTTGTATTTTATTTTATTTATTTTTTTCTGTTTTAATTTCTCTTTTCCTTCATTATTTCTGGAAGTCATAGCAAACTGGCTCCAACTATTGTGACAGGGAGACACAAAAACATCATCTACTCCAAAAAAACATTGATTTTACACTAAATGTCCACTCTCTGTGCTCTCCCTTGTGTTTTTTTAGAGTGCGGCTTCATCAACGACGAGATCTTCGTGGAGCTGGTGAGCGCTCTGACCCAGTACAGCGACAACGAGGACGACGACGAGGAGGAGGAGCAGGACTTCAAAGTAGACAAGATGGAGCTGTGTGACGGCAAGGAGCACCCGGAGGACGCCCGCAAGGACGCCCTCATCAGCACCGAGAGTAAGGAACCTCGCCGAGGCTCGTCCCAGAGATAATTAGAGAAGCTCCGATTGCATCTGTGTAGTGGTCTTGTGCGGGTACAAAGTTTTGACCGAGAAAAACAAGTAAATCATCCATGAAACAATAGATCTGCCTGGCAAATTGGAGGGAAATATTGTTGGTTGCTGACTGTTTTTTGTTGACAGTTAAAATTATGTTAAAATTCTTGATTTCAAAGTGAAAAACAAACAAATACTTTTTTTTGTGATCAATTATTTATTGTGTGTATAAGGAAGGGGGAGCACCAACAGACCCCCCCCCACACCCCCATTTTCCTTGTTTTCCACCCACCAACCCACTCCACCACCACCCTCTAACCCCTAACATGATGAGCGAAGGCAGTGTACATAGATAAAAACAGCAAACAAACATTAACAAAACTACCAGTACAACCCACCCATTCCTCCCCACCCCATCCCCATCCTGCTACCCAGGAATCCCATGATCATTAGACATAAACCAGCAGCATTCAGACACAAAGGAATTGGATAATTATGCTAATTTCTTCCATCATCCATGATAATATCCACAGAAATAGCCAAGAGTATAGGTAAAATATATGTGTATATATATATGAAGTAACCAAAGAATGTACATATAGTATATACAGTATATATTATATTCTAAACAAGTAAGCAAGCAAGCAAATACATGAAAGGACAGCTGAAAAAGATAGTTAACCACAATATTTATAATAAAATAGAGCTGCAACGATTAATCGATTAGTTGTCAACTATTAAATTAATCGCCAACTATTTTGATAATCGATTAATCGGTTTGAGTAATTTTTTAAGACAAATAAGTCAAAATTCTCTGATTCCAGCTTCTTAAATGTGAATATTTCTGGTTTCTTTACTCCTCTATGACAGTAAACTGAATATCTTTGGGTTGTGGACAAAACAAGACATTTGAGGACGTCATCTTGGGCTTTGGGAAACACTGATCCACATTTTTTCACCATTTTCTGACATTTTATACCAAACAACTAATCGATTAATCGAGAAAATAATCAAACAGATTAATCGACAATGAAAATAATCGTTAGTTGCAGCCCTATAATAAAACACTAATACTTAAAGTTAGTTGTTGATGGTTACAAGCTTATTGAGACTCCGCACATCGGCCGAGTTTCCCCTCAGCTCTACAGGAAAGGACTTGGGTGACTTGTTGATCATGTTGCTTGCAGTGTGACAGCATGGTGACAGCATGGCAGGTTTTTAGCACTTGGAGCACAAGGCGCTGGGAGGGAGCAGCGTGGTTCAAACAGGTTTTTCTGTCTCATAGCGACAGCAGGAGCCACAACCACTGCTTCCCACAAGCATCTGTTCCACTGCCGTCCTTAAAAAAGAGAGACGTGTCTGGTGTCTGGTGGGCGCAGAGGAGCCAGTGGAGAAAAGAAGAATGACTGTTACACCGGTGACTTCAGTTTTTCAGCCTGTCTCTATTCATCTGTCCGTCAAACGTGGTATCTCAGACGCCACTGGTCTAATTTTGACGAAAGTAGGAGGGATGATGCATCTTGTCACCGATTGGTCCGAGGGGCTGCCTGCATCATCTGTGGGGGAAGACATGCTTACTTGTTAAAATGAATACCACCCACCAGCCAAATGCTCCTAAATGACTTACCAACCAACATTTTGGATGCTCTTTTCTCTTGTTGGCTGGTGAAAGTGGCATGTTAAGGTCTTGCTGGCCATTCGTTTAACAAAATGTGAGTTTCCTGCCCTGATGGAAAGTGTGTGTGTGTGTGTGTGCGTGTTAATCCACAGGTCGAGCCAGCAATGACAGCACTAAGAAGTTTCCCTCTGACAAGATTTTTGAAGCCATCTCCTCCATGTTCCCCGACAAAGGCTCCACTGAAGAGCTCAAAGAGAAGTGAGTGGTTGTGTGTGTTTTGTATGTGCCAGCATGTGTGTGAGTATGAGGTGTATTTGCTTCTTACACATATTTCAGGGTACGAAAGGTACGAATATGATCATTTCCAGGTCTTGACAAGTTTTGGAACTGCACTATGAAGAAAAATCAAGCGGCACACTCTTCTCTTTTCTCTTAGTTTTGTGCTTTACTAAAGTTTTGCAACTGGACAAAAGGTGTAATGTAATTACCAGACATTGTGAAGAGTATAGAGCATATAGTGATGCAGCCTTGTTGACAGTCTTATTGGAAATTAAAGATCCATGTTGATTTCTGATACTGTCGACCAATCAGAGCAATTCATTGAAACCTGGGTGTAGGTGACATCATTTACACCACTGAGGTAGATTGGAATTCTAAATCTGTTTGACTCTGTTGAATTTTTCAAATTTCCACAATGCTGACAGTAATAACAATTTGGGTAACTTTACATTAACTGCTCCCTTTGTTAATTTATACCATGAAATTAAGAAAAGCAATTCATTCATTTCACTGGACCTTTTTTAAGGTCTGGTAAAACATGACATGGAACATGTGTAGCAGCCCTGGTGTATGCATGTGTGTTTCCCTAAGGGTTTCTCAATCCATCATGTGGAATACAAGAAGCTAATGTGTGTGTGTTTCTCTCTGTGTGTGTGTGTGTGTGTGTGTGTGTGTGTGTGTGTCACAGGTACAAGGAGTTGACGGAGCAGCAGCTGCCCGGCGCGCTGCCCCCTGAATGCACGCCGAACATCGACGGCCCAAACGCCCGCTCTGTGCAGCGGGAGCAGAGCCTGCACTCCTTCCACACGCTGTTCTGCAGGCGCTGCTTCAAATACGACTGCTTCCTCCACCGTTAGTGCACATTCACATTTACATTCACATTTACATTTCAGGCAGTTAGCCAGCAGTCTCATCCAGAACAACTTAAACTGACTGAGCAGGGAGTTTCATGCTCAGGAACACTGATGGGACACAATGGCTGTTGATGAACTCTGTTGCAGGGGGAATAAACCTCTGCACATATTACCAGCTGCTTGCAAATGGTGTTGAACCCGTTGTCTTTGGCTCCTTATTTCTCCTCCTGCAGCTTTCCATGCCACTCCAAACACGTACAAGCGTAAGAACATGGAGAACCTGGTGGACAGTAAACCCTGCGGCATCGACTGCTACATGTACCTGGTGCAGGTGAGGAACTGGAACTGTCAAATTCAATTGTCTTGTTGTTTTTATTACTTGAATATAATACCAAAGCAGAGTTCAATATTAAGAGTTATTACCTGGTCGGGCCAGTAGGTCAGAGGTTATTTTTCCACAAGTATATTTTCACTGGCCGCAAGCAAAAATGAAAATAACCACTTTCTCATACATACAGTACTGTGCAAAAGTCTTAGGCACCTTAGATTTTTTATATAAATTTTTTGGTGTCTTAGATGTTTATTTGTTTTCTGCATTAGTGTGTCAGTAGACTGCTGTTTACTGTAAATTTTTGATATTAGTTACTAATACTTTTCATTTCATTAGTTTTGAAAGCATCTTCGCTTTATGGATTTCTTTGACATAATGCCTAAGACTTTTGCACAGTACTGTAAATGTATGAAATATTTTGAAAATGTAATCAATTGCGATAAGATGTCTGATACTGGCAGTTCTTACTATACAGCAGGAAAAAAAGAGTGAAAGAAAGAACAAAAAAGTAAACAATTGATTGAATAAACTTGAAATTTATGATTTGTAACTGTGCACTTATTGTATTCATGGTTAAGTTGATAAAACAAAACTCATAGAAGCTTTTATGTAAATGTAACAAGCAGCAACATGGGGGGAAAAAACAATGCTGAGGGGAAATCCATGAGGCTTGTAAGTCATCATTCATCCATCTTACATTAATGGGACCTGATGAGAGTCAGTTGGGCCACTGACTGACCGATCAAGGAGTGTAAGGATCAGAGACAATGTCCCTCTTAGAATGATCATGTGAGAGAGAAGGAGGTGAAGTAGGAGAAATGAGAACTAAGGAGAGAGAGAAGGGATTGTTTCCTTTGTATCTGATACCAAACTCCTCCAGTGGACTAACACTGTCGTTGTGCTGTGACTGCTCAGGACGGGATGGTGAGGGAATACCCGGCGGGCATGGTTGCCGAGCGGGCCAAGACGCCCTCCAAACGCACGGTGGGCCGTCGCCGCGGACGACTGCCGAACAGCAACAGCCGGCCCAGCACCCCGACCGTTTCCTCGGAAACCAAAGACACGGACAGCGACCGCGAGGGCAGCAAAGACGACGAGCGGGACAACGACAAGGACGACGACGACAAGAAGGACGAGACCACCAGCAGCTCGGGTACGATCTCACACACTGAAGAAACTAGGGGTTCATCAGGGGGTTCTTAGAAGATCAAAAGGGAGACAATAATTACATTAAGGTTCCTTACTAGATTAAACATCCTTAAGGGTTCTTTGAAGAATCCCCATATGTTAGAGATTGGTGGAAGTACCATCAGGATTCATAAATCCATTCATCATGTAACCTCCTGTGGTTCCCCTATGGTTGTAATCTGAAGAAGAAAAGACAGGGACAGAGTTTCCTTACATGTAAAAAAAAACACTTTAATAGAAGTAATTGTGTCCACATGTCAAAAAGGAACAGAGGTGGCACATCTTCCAAAATCAACAACAAAATACCACAAAGCTTTCAGGTACCAACTTGCACACAACGCGTCTCAACCTAAAAAACATGTGGACACAATTACTTTTTTTTTTTCTTTTTTTTGCATGCAAGGAAGCCCTGTTCCTGTTTTTTTCTTGTTTGCTCTGCCATTTTTGGGCCCCTGTACTTTTCCAAACTATCTTTGAGTGTAATCTGAAGAACCAGTAAAGGTTCCTTAAAGCCCTTTTTACTTTTTGAGCACAGGGTTGGAAATGTACACCAGTCAAATGAAACAACATTGTAAGGAACCGGGGGGGGAAATGTCCAACATTCACACACCAAATGTTAACCAACCATCATTTAGATCTGCAGTATTCAGTTTTAAAAATCTAGTACAATACTTAGAGTGGTTGATGAGAAAAAGTTTGTTTCCTGCCTTAACAAATGCAACGTTTATGCAGTACTCGGATTTCTGCTACAGTCTCACTATAGTCTTTTGTGTGTGTGTGTGTGTGTGTGTGTGTGTGTGTGTAGAGGGTAACTCGCGGTGCCAGACTCCGGTGAAGATGAAGCTGACCTGTGAACCTGAGGCAGTGGACTGGAGCGGGGCGGAGGCCTCTCTGTTCAGGGTTCTCATCGGAACGTACTACGACAACTACTGCGCCATCGCACGGCTCATAGGCACCAAGACCTGCAGACAGGTGGGCGGGGCTTAGTTCTTGGACATTTAGCTGACACTCTTAAAATACTGAAATGGCAAAAGCTGGATAGGAACTTTGTATATAAGCAGGGTCTAAAATTTTACTGCAAATTTTGGTGAAAATAATCGTCAGCTGCAGCTCTAATCGTCACTGTCTCCGGCAGGTTTATGAGTTCAGGGTGAAGGAGTCCAGCATCATCGCTCGCGCTCCCGCTGAAGACGAGGACACGCCTCCCAGGACGAAGAAGAAGAGGAAGCACAGGCTGTGGGCCACTCACTGTAGGAAGATCCAGCTGAAGAAAGGTCAGAGGTCGCCTCGATATCACCTTTCACCTGGTTGTTGAAGGAAAGAGTCGTGTGAAAGGGATGATTAATTTGGGCTGCAGTTTTAGTTCCCTGTCGGGAGATAGTTTACAGCAGTGGTCCTCAACGTGGGGTCCGGGGACCACCAGGGGTCCTTGAGGGGGTTCCAGGGGTCCCCAGAAAGTTGAATGAATTGTTAAACTTCAGCATAATTTCATTTACAAAAAGTTAACTCAATTAGAGAATGTAGAAGAATGATTTGTTTCACTGTTATCCCTCTGTTATCCCACAGTACAGATGGGAATTCTGGACAAATAAAATATTCTCAGATTTGGGTCTAGGGGCAAAATCTCATCAAATGGGGGTCCGTGGCTCTAATGTGGACCAAATTAGGGGTATTGATATGAAAAAGGTTGAGAATCACTGGTTTACAGCGTTCCCACATACTCTGACAAGTAGTTCTGGAACGATTAGTTGATCGTCAGAAAATTAATCGATTAATTGTATTACCAAAAATACCAAACATTTGCTGGTTACAGCTTCACAGATGCTAAGATTTACTTGCTTTTCTCTGTTTCATATCATAACAAAATCAATACTTTTTTTTGGCAGCTGGTCAGACTAAGTAAACAATTTTAAAGAATCACTTTGGGCTCTGGTAACTTGTGATGGGCATTTGTCATTATTTTTGACATTTTAAAGACTAAATGAGTCAAAAAAAAAAAGAATCGAGAATCAAAATAATCGTAAGTTGCAGCCCTACTGGCAAGTCTGGAAAATGTATTTGATCATTTTCACATGATAAAATGTTTTTTGACCTGATAAATGACAAAAGATTCAGGCTATTTGAAGAGAACAATGTCCCATTTAACCTTATTGTATCTGTCCTGTCTCCTTACAGACGGCTCGTCCAATCACGTGTATAACTACCAGCCATGTGACCACCCGCGGCAGCCGTGTGACTCCTCCTGTCCCTGCGTCACCGCTCAAAACTTCTGCGAGAAATTCTGCCAGTGCAGCTCTGAGTGTAAGAACACACACACACACACACACACACTTTATCGTAGAGCTTTTTTAACATAAAAGTTAAGAAAACACATTATCCCATGCATGAACTCCACAATGCTTAAATGTTTTTAAATGAAGCTTTGCTGAATTATGCATTATGAATTGATGCACGATGGAAACGCCCTTTCTTCTGAAACAAACCGCTGCCTTAAGTGGTATGAATATTGCAGTAGTCAATATATTTTGGATCCCACTCATGTCTTGGTGTTTGTGTGCAGGTCAGAACCGTTTCCCCGGCTGCCGGTGTAAGGCTCAGTGCAACACCAAGCAGTGTCCCTGCTACCTGGCTGTGAGGGAGTGCGACCCCGACCTCTGCCTGACCTGCGGGGCGGCGGAGCACTGGGACAGCAAGAACGTGTCCTGCAAGAACTGCTCCATCCAGAGAGGGGCCAAGAAGGTAACACACACACACACACACACACACACACATCCTTCTATCCTTATGAGACGTTTGACTACCATACCAGAGGTTTTCACAGCAATTGTGTATCACAATATCATCATATCGTCATGATATGATTCTATTGAAAGATGATAAAAGATGACTTTGAATTATTGCCCATCCCTAGTATAGACGTGTGTAATGTACATGAACAGACGGCATATCAAATGGCATTCTGTTGTTTCTCACCCTGTGTTCCTCTCCCTCCCTCCCTCTCTCTCTCCCTCCCTCTCTCTCCCTCTCTCTCTCCCTCTCTCTCTCCCTCTCTCTCTCCCTCCCTCCCTGTCTCAGCACCTGCTGCTCGCCCCGTCAGATGTGGCAGGATGGGGCATCTTCATCAAAGAGCCGGTCCAGAAGAACGAGTTCATCTCCGAGTATTGTGGAGAGGTAAGAAGACTCTACTGTCTGTGGGCTTTCTGACCGACCGAGAGATGAGAAGGGATGACGAGAATATAGGAGGTTCTGATGAGATACGATGAAAATTAAACAAGCCCCGTGGGGAAATTGGGTCATTGCAGCAGCAATTTATAATAGGATACAGCAATCAAAATAGATTAAAAACATAAAAATGAAAATAATAAAAGCTGCACAAGTATGGAAAATGAGTTTGATGATATCCAGGGCTTAGAAAGTTTGGATAGTACACAAAAGTATGGCATTTTGAAATGGTCAATGAGGGGGAAATGTGTTTTGTAACATTTGACCTTTGTCTCTGCAGATTATCTCCCAGGATGAAGCCGACCGCAGAGGGAAAGTCTACGACAAATACATGTGCAGCTTCCTCTTCAACCTCAACAACGGTAACACATCAACAAACACACACACACACACACAAAAGAGATACAATCACAGAAAACAGAGAAGACACAGGAAATACCCATGCAGAAAACACACAGAAAAGTCACACATACACACCCAGATGGTCACACTGCAGCTAGCATGAAACTGACTTGTGAATGATTTCTGTGTTCTTGTGTCACCTCAGACTTTGTTGTTGATGCCACAAGGAAAGGCAACAAGATCCGCTTTGCCAACCATTCTGTCAACCCCAACTGCTATGCAAAAGGTAAGAAGCTGAGATGAACACCGGCCACAGTGCTTAGTTTCTCCCATAAACACTAGAGAGAAAACACAACATTGAATTATGCAGAATGTACAGTTCAGACGATATTTAAAAAACAACAACAAGCCATTAAATAAACAGCTCAGTTGAGTTAAAAACCAACGGCACATAAAACAATTACATTTTCTGTATTAAAAAGCCTTAAAAGAAGAAAGAGTTGGCAGGTTGTTCCAAAGCCAGCATGCGTGACAGGCGGCCATGTTGGCAGACCAACAGGTTTTCCTACCCAGAATACACCAGCAGATGGGAGAACACAGCAGGACTTGGTATCCTGCTTCATGGAGCAGGAATCGAGACTGAAGGATGACAGTCACTTGTCCCTGTTGCTCTGTCGTTCTCATACACCCTTTTTTTTTTCTCTGTTTTTTCTATCAACATTGTGAGTCCAGTATGTTTTCTGAACTGAGTTGAAGAGGTTTTAATGAGCAGTGCAAGTGCAAGACGGCTCTTTGTCAAAGGAGATTATTTGATTCAATGTTTGTAAAATCTGAAAAAGAAACTAAAGGAAAAACAGACTGTTTTTCTGTAGCTGTGGTCAGGAAGGAAGCTCCATCATATCAGAGCTGGATGACCCGATTAGCCGATATCTAATGTTTAATAAAAGGCCAATATCAGCCTGATATATCGATCTAAAGCTAGTGACGTAATTGGTGAAGGAAGTCATCACAGTAATGGTGATAATCGTCTGTCCGTTCGTTGTAGTGATGATGGTGAACGGGGACCACAGGATAGGGATCTTCGCCAAGAGAGCCATCCAGACCGGGGAGGAGCTCTTCTTCGACTACAGGTCAGTAAGCTGGGAGAGACGCAGCAGGCGGGAACATACAATATAACCTCTACAGCCTCTATTCTTTACTCTGTTTGCCATTTGCTCCTGTTATGATGTCAGCAGCACCGGCATAATTGTAATCACAGTAAAGAATGCTATTAAAGGTGTTATAGCTTTTATACGTTTACCATCATGTGGACTAAGTTAAAGTTTTTTCAAAGTAGTTTACACAGGTGAACAAAAACAGGAGAAAACTAAGACTTAAGTTTACATAATTACTTATTACAAGATTACTTATTTTTATGGGGTTTTTTGCGTTTACCTTTTTCTCAATTGTTAGTTGTGTGTATTTCTTACTGTATTCAAACATTTATCATGTTTTTCACTTCCGCTGACTGAATGTAATGACATGCTCTATTATGCTGCTCTTCTTTATAGAAATTCAGATTGAGTAAATGTTCCCACACACAACAATATTGGTGTTTAAATGCTACATGTAATGCCTTTAAGCTTATTCTACAGTTGCACCCATAAGAGCATCAGCTAAATGTCAAAAGTGTAAATGATTCAACAAACACATTGTTCTGTTTGTGTGGCAGGTACAGTCAGGCCGACGCTCTGAAGTACGTTGGGATCGAACGGGAGATGGAGATCGCCTGATTCTGACTTCTACCTCCTGTGGATCAACTACTCAAAGGCCTTACATACACAGTCACACACACTCTCACACACACACACACACACACACACACACACCGCTCACTTCAGGAAATCCAGACGACTTGTCAAAATGCTACAAAGCTTCAGGAATTCTGGGAACTTTTGAAAACACGGACGCAAGATTTTGTTGCCGTTATTTTGCCACAATGATCTTTCTTTTTCTCTTGTTTTTTTTTTCCATATATCTCCCTCACTTATCATTATTCTTATTTGTGTTTGTTTTGTTTTTTTTTGTTTTTTTTTGTTTTTCAATCAACAAATCTTCCTCTTCTCTCGGGTCGGGGAGTCTGGGATTCACTGTTGCTACGTTCACAAATCTTCCTCAGCTCAAGGTGCAAATCGGCCCACAAACTGGCTCCCGTTGGAGTTTCACCCCACTTTTCTACTCTGAGGAGGCGAACCCGTGACTTCTACTTTAAAACTGGCTTTTCAATACAAGTTTCAGGGACCAAACCTGCACCAGCCGGACTCGCAGCGCTCCTCCTCCTCCGGTGTGTGTGTGTGTGTGTGTGTGTGTGTTCGCTGGCAGCCGTACGCTCAGTCGCCCGAATCGCGTCAGCACCCGGGTGTTTTGTTTGTTTTTTTACGGTGTGAACTAACGCTGTGACCGCACGCTCCCCAGGGTGCCGCATCACTGTCTGTCTGTAAAGCAGGGCGGCGTTCACAAAGCAGGATCAGCCCACTCCAGCAGAGTGAAACCAACATTCAAGAAGACTCTCCTGATCACTTGAATTGTTTGGGTTGGGTTTTATTGTCATTTGTCATATTATGAAAAGGGGGGGGGAAGGGAAGGGAAGGGAAGGGAGTCTGGAGATCATCCTTTACCCAGAAGGCCTGGGTGTAATCCCACTGAGTAACTTTGCTACAGAAATTAATTTTGGAAGGTTCTTGCAGACAAAAAGACTTGTGGAAAAAAAACCTGAAGCGCCGCATTAGCTTTGGACTCCGCAGCAACTAATCGAACTCTTCACACACACACACCAATCACCACTGCAAGACCGTCTGCTATTGGTCTAAAACGTCACATGATCGGTTGTGTTCCCTTATGGAAAAGTGCTTCTGTTTCCTTGTCTGGTTCATTGCCTTTGTCTCCGTCTCTCCGTGCGAACATCCGGCGGTCAAACAAAGTGAATTGTTTGATGCTACTACTCGTCGATCAAACTGCCTCCGAATCCTCCGTGTCTCAGCCTGCCTTTTTGTTGCTTTTTTTTCCCCCACCGTAATTGTTGAGTTTTTTTGTCACCGCTATTTCCCGTTTCCTCTATTATCTTCATGCCCCTGTGGAGTGCAGCAGCAAGTAAACGAACAACACACGGCTGGCTGCGGAGTATACATTTACATTTACATGCAGAAGTGATACTGAAGTGTCCTTGATCGAGACGCTGATTCCCCACGGTGACACTGGTCATTGCCTTGTTTTTTTTGTTTTTTGTTCCCAGATTTCAACACACAAGAGGGAAACGGGAGATGAGCCTGCTTTGTGGCGCTCCCCTTGCTATCAGGTGCTAATGTGAAAAGGTCTCAACACAAAACCAGCACTACTACCAGGGAAATGAACACTAGACAAACACTAGGTAGTCGGCCGTTAATGTGGATTATTGTCTTAGTTGGCTGGTGAAACGGTGAAAGTGTTTGAATTTTGGCAGACAAAAAGTGAGTTTCCTGCTCTGCCTCCTACTGGACCGGTCTCTATAAACCCAAACACAAAACCAGAATCAGCTTGATACCGTTTGGAGGTTTTTCACTGATCTGCTCCTCTGACTCTGGTGCGGTTTGCTCTGTTCTTTCAGCTGTGTGTTAAAAGTTTTCCCACTGCACTGTTAATTGTACCATTCTGTACTCGTACCGGCGCGGTCCAGTGTGTTTTTTTCCATTGGTGCTTCATGCTCAGTTTGGTTCAGTTCGGTTCAGGTCGGTCACGGTGCCATCGAGGCCCCAAGTTTCCGTTCCAGCCAGACACTAAAGCAGCTGATTTCACTGATTTATTGTGCGTTCGAGTGCTATAAGATATATCGGGGAAAACAAATTACCTACTGGGAAATTTCACATGAACACTCTCCAAAGTCGGATAATTAAGTCGGAAGTTTTGCTACCCGAGTTTCCGAGTTATGATGTAATGATGACCTTTAACCTTCTCAACTAGGCGAAAAAAGTTTTGAGAGTCAACAGTAAGAAAACACAAACCCATGCACCTTTAAAGTCAAGTTTGAAGTCATCCAGACAAACCTAACATTTGTTTGAATGAAGTTCGTCTAATTAGCTTGTTTAGCTGCAGGAGGTCTGTGTTTGTTTATTGTTTGTCTTCTGATTTGATTTTTCCAACAAAATGGCAAACTAGAATTGCACTTGGAGAGCGCAGACCTCCGCCAAGGTTTGTGCTATTATTGCTTGTTTATGAGTTGGATCCGGATCTACTCTAAAATTTAATGGGTTCTTCCTTGGCCCATGCTACACCCTTCCACCAAGTTTCATGAAAATCGGGCCAGTAGCTTTTCTGTAATTCTGCTAACAGACAAACGGCACCGAAAACATAACCTCCTTGGTGGAGGTATTGAACACAACGCTGTTTAGCAGCCGACTTGGAAGTCCCGGATGTCGGACTTTCCCACCAGCACATGAACGCACCATTAGTTCTACCAGCTCAGGTTGAAAGTGCTTCTGATCTCTGCTGTAGTGTTTGTTTGTTTGAAAGGAAAACCTGCAGACTCTCACATGATTTATTAAAAACCACTGAGCTAGCTAAGAGTTGAGGGTTAGGCGATGGATGTATCTTCCCGCTGGCTAAGGATGCTGTTACCATGACAGCGGTGACACCCAAGCTTCACACACGACTCCTCAGTGTTCCAGTGTAAAAACCAGAGGGTGCTGACACTGGACCGCACCTACAGAAAGCCCCAGTATGAGTACAGTATGACACCGGTGCAGTGGGAAAACCCCTCTGGGCAGTGATGTTTTATTATCCCGACGTGTCTCTGGACGACCCCCCCCCCCCCCCCCCTTTGTGCGCCCCACTTTTCCTGCTGTGCCTTGAGTCCTTGACAGAACACCGAACCGTGTCTGATTAAAGGTGACCGACTGCATTTAAAAAAAAAAAAAAAAAAACTGTTTCTTTCTGCATGATGAAGTATTCTGCGTTGTCAAAAAAGAGAAGAAAGGAAAAAAAAAAAAACCTCCAAGGAGAACCCCCCCCCCCCCCCCCTCCAAACGATGAAACCTCTCCGGGTTTCTCAGACTTGTCAGAGTGCGTCCTCCCCTCGTCTTCTTCGGTGCTTTTTTCCAGACTATTAACTAGTGGAAGGAGAGTTCTGGTTCAGGCCTGCAGGGTGTTCCTTAGGTTTTAGCGGTGGACGGAAATGTTCTAGAAACTAGAGATCACTGTACTGCCTATTCCATGTGATGTCCAATCAGTATAATAATCTATCTTAATAGTTTTTTGAGCATTCCTCTCTTGTTAAATAGGCCTTTTTAACAATGTACCAACAATCATATATTGACTTGTTTTGTTTTCTTATATTGTCTGATGTGAATTCTGGTGCTTGCAAAAATACCGCAGACTCTCGTCCCAGTGTCTGACCGACTTGAAGCAATACCAGCCTTTTATCGAGAACTTCTCTCCCCCTCCCTCCCGCCTCCCTCTCTCCCTCCCTGCTGTGGAAATGTTCCTATTTATCTCCACTTTCTACACCTGTAATTTATTGCAAACTTCACAGACTGAGGGACTTCTCATGCTGTTGTGACGTACGGATGTCTGTAGCCGATGGGTCGGAAAGGTTCTGGATCTTGTCTTTCTGTGAGACCCGGACGTGTGTGTCGACCGCTTCCTGGAAAACCTTGTGCTTCAGGGTTCCTACACAAGTCTGGAAATCTCTGGGAAGACAAACGTGACGATTTCCAGGTCTTGAAAAGTTTGGGAATTGCACTTAAACTGTCTAGGGAATCCATACTTTTCCAAAACACACATGACTATGTAGCTGTAGACCCACTGTCAGTCCACATACTGTGAGATTTGTGTCTAGCTGGACAATACAACTATCTGCAAACACAGTCAAGAAATTTGGGAAGAGGTTTTGGAAAAAGTGGAATAGTGAAATAGGGGTAAAATGTGTAGGAACCCTGTATTTCTGTAGCAACACCTCACTTCACAAACCCATTGTTGCCAATCCAGATCATCCTTCCTGTGTTTCTGACTTCCTCATGGGGTTTTAGATGCATTTGATTGGTGTATGAGTGTTTTCTTAAGCCAATCCTATGCCTTTAAGATCAGGTAGAGCAGCGGTTCTCGACCATGAGCCGCCGAGGCCCAAAGAGTCTGTGGGTCTTCATTCCAACCGACCGCTAAACCAGCTGATTTCACTGATTTTACCCACCTTTAACCAGAGAGAAGAGGAACTAATCGGTGAAATTGGCTTTTTTAGAGTTTGTTTGGGAGGAAAACCAGACAGAGAAGCGCTAATGTAGGATGATGTGAAAATTCAGAAATGGGGGGGAAATCAAGAACTGGGTGAGAAGCAGCAGGTTTCACAGCTTCTAAAAGGTCGTGTTTGTTTTCACCTGAGAGTAGAGCTGGGTAACAAAAAAAAAAAAAAAGAAATCAATCAGAAACAAAACCGTTTTCTGGCATCGAAATGGTTTTTTTGAAAGGTTTCCCAATTGCTTAAGATCAATGAACAAATCTAGAGAGATGTGAAGCAGACGTCAGGTTTAAACGTTAAATAGAAAATGGTTTCCTCCATCACAGAGTGAAACGCGTCTCGATTGAACAAAGAAAGGATTTGGCATTGCAGCAGGTGTGAGTGAGTGTTGGGGATTTTGTTGCCCAGTCCTGCCTGTGATGGAGGCTGCAGGTTGTGTGTGTTTCATGCTGTTCTCCCAGTGTCAAACCAGGACCGCTTTTCTTCTTCTGACTACACAGGTGCTGATTTTGTAATGTTTACAGGGATTTTGTTGTTCAAAGTGATGCAGATTAAAATATTAGAAAATGGCTGCTGCTGTTTGTTTTGTTTTTTCCTTGAACAAGATGGAGGTTTCCTTCACCTGTAGTTAGGGAAAGTGCCACGATTGCATTTCATTTGTTCTTTACACTTGTGGCACCTTTTTAAAAACCTTAAAATCACACCAAAAAAAATAGCATTTTGCTGGCTTTTTGTTTCTGTGTAGTATTTCTAGTTGAAACAGGATGTTGGGGTAGGACATAAAATGGGGATCGACTTAGTGTTCAGAAATGATTTGCTCACAATCTTTACTTAAAAATGAATGAATTCCAGCCACCAGGATGCAGGAAAAGTAAAGTTTTCAGTGGTGAATATTCAAAAATGCACCACTGTACCATGTATGTGCTGTATGTTTACTGATATGCCATTAAGTAACCACTAAAAAATAGTTTCCCAGGATGTAATAGTAATGGGATTTTGATATACAAATGCAAGAAAATAAGTTTTGTACCTTTTGTTTTGGCATTTATTGTTAAATAGATGTATGTTGTAACATGGAGAATTAACTGATGGTTTAAAAAAAAAAAAAAGAAATGATGTCATGGTGACTTTACCTGCATGAGAGCGTCTGTGTCTCCGGGTGAGAAAAGAGTCTCAGGAGAGGCGAGCGTTTAGAGAAATCTTCACTTTTTTTTTTTTTTTTATTTATCACACATTTAGAAAATGAACCACACTATACAAATGTCCACCTCGCAGTAATGATACAGGTGACCTGCGTGATCCGACCACCCTCCGACCAAACTGACACTTCAGCTTCTTGACTCCACCCGCCCCCCACTCTCCCCCTCCTCCCCCTGCTGTCAGATCTGAGGGGTGCGTTTGGGATCGGGGCGGTAACACTTGCCCCACCCCCCTCCCTTCAGTTTAGTCGCATACATAAATTACAGGACCAGCGTTGTTGATTTCATTCGTGTCGTCGTACGGTGGACTGCATCGGCGGCCCGGCGACTTTGCTTCTTTTTTTAAATTTTGTTTATTTTATTTTATTTTTTTTGGCGTCGCCGTGATGCAGGTAGGCAGTAGCATGCAGAAAAACCCTTGGATGCGGCTCTCCTCTGATTGGCTGTAGGCTAATTCATTAAGTTTGCGCTATGTAAAGAAGGGGGGAGTAAGGTTGTTTTGTTTTTTTCCCCTCTTAGAAGTCTGTGGTTCTTATTTACATTATGAAAACATGGGAGAAAGAGTGTGTGTGTGTGTGTGTGTGAGTCCTAGAGATGCGTCGTTTCCAAAGGACGGGCGAAGTGTGTGTGTACGGGGGTTTCCTGGTCTAAGCGGGGAGGTCATGTGGTCGTACGGTTCCTTCATCACTGAAGCGAGAGCAACAAAAAAGGGGCAGAGTTCACCCCCCCCCCCCCCCGTACATCGGCGTCTTCATCATCAGCATCGTACGGAGGCGGTGGCGTTCTCACACACATTCACAACATGTCCGCCAGTCAGAGGGATCCACACTTTATTACTCAGACATTTAAAAAAAAAAAGAACAAATAAAAATAAAATGAAAAGAGCCGGCAGGTGGGGTGGGAAGGGGTGGGGTGGGAAGGGGGCAGGGCTTAGGCCAGGTAGCTGTAGGTGTCTTTCTCTCCGTCGACTCGCTCCAGATACTCCTTCTCTATCAGGATGTCGATGCATTTCTGACCACAAGAGGGAGACAAGAGGGAAACGTCAGACCACGAAACACCACAGAAGAAGACAGAAAATCACAGGGAGCACAAAGAGGAATCATTCTCTTGACTGTGATATCCATTATCCAACCAGAAATTATAGTATAATCCTAAATATTTTTGCAGGATTTCTTTTAATCACAATTAACAAAACCATCTGACTGCACTTTTTGCCTCATAACACCTTTATATTTCCTACTACATCAGTAATTGCACATGAAATTAATGTTTCGATATAAATATTGATATGCCAATATTTTATTGTTAAATTACTGAAATAGCAATATGATTATACAGGAATATAAACCCTACATCCTCAATTCTACTTCATCAAATCATCAAATCTGCACAAAAGTACGATCATGTGTTAATCATGTAGTGATAAAATAAAAAACACTCTGAGAGGGTGAGATAGGTGGCTTAGACCAGTGATTCTCAACCTTTTTCATATCAAGGACCCCTAATTTAGTCCACATTAGATTTTGTCCAGAATCCCATGACTATCTGTATTGCAGGTAGAGAGACAACAGTGAAACTATGATCAAAACAGTCATTCTAATACATTCTCTAATTGTGTTACCATCTTGTAAATTAAATAATGGTGAAGTTTAACGATTCATCAGTTTGCTGGGGACCCCCTGGAACCCCCTCAAGGACCCCTGGTGGTCCCCAGACCCCACATTGAGAACCACTGGCTTAGACATCTCAATCCAAAAGAAACAAAATTCTGCATAATCATGAGCATGGAGGGAAAACGGAATTGTGTATGAACTGAGTGTGTTTGTGTGTGTGTGTGTGTGTGTGTGTGTTACCTTGATGACGGGGACTCTGGGTTTGAATCGGGAGGAGAGCTGGTTCAGGACTTCAGCCAGGAGCTGCTGGTGTTTCAGGACCTTCCTCATCTTCATAATCCTCACGATGGCAGCCTGCACACACACACACACACACACACACACACACACACACACCTCGCTCATTAGTGCACGTTCACCACAAGACACAGAAATGTACTACAATGTCCCTCTAAATGAGTCATAAATCTACTTAAAACTTATTTTAACAACTCTGTGGGGGAAACACTGAATACTTGTAATTTTTAAAGATAAATTTAAATATATTATAAATCAATAATGAAGTCACTCTATTCCTGATTTTACTGAAAGCCCCCCCGGACCCCAGTGTGAGGAGGACCAGCCACCTGTATGAGGAGTTTGCGATCCTCCTCGATGTTCTTGTGTGTCGTCTCCTGCTCCTGCTTCTGCTCCGTCTTCATCGGGACGTTGATGTTCACCCTCAGCTTCTTACTGCGTCGGGGAAAACAACAACAACAACAACAACAACAAAAACAACACTGCTTAATACACTGGATTAATTAATATCATGCATCAGGATATAAAGAGCTCTGGTCCAAAACACCATAAATCTAAAACTTTAGTCAAATCCCTTAAGTTCATCATTCAGAATATAGATTTTTATCACTTTGTAAACTTTAAGCTGCGTATTATTCATTTAAAAAGTCAAATAATTAGTTGTGATTTTGTAAAAAACAGAAGCAGAGGGAGAAGACAAAGCCTGTGCTCACTTCTTGTATCCGAGGAAAAGCTTGATCAGGGTGTCCGGTTTGAACTCCACCTCGTCCACGTTGGCGTTCTCGTCCTCTAAAACCTGACGGACACAAAAAAACAAACAAAAAAAAAAAGTTTCAGTGAGGTCGTTTCCACGTACAGAAAGCAGATACACTCACGACTGAAGGCCTGTTTCAGTCAGCTGATCGTCTCTGATGGGGACCCGCCTGCCTTCAGAAACACAAGAATGAAAAATAGAGTGTTTATTTATTTATTTTCCCTTTGCCATGTTGGATGGTGTCTCTCATTGTGGATACTTGACCCCCGTACCCCTGATGTGCAGACTCTTACATTTGGACCTGCTTTGTAACACTAAATACTTTCTTCTATGTTTTCATTTAATTATTCTCATTATAGATCAGCCTAATAGAGGGGAGGTGGGCAGAACACTGTCACTGAATAATGTGATATTGATTTGTTATGTTTGTGGGGAAAAATACTCAATAATAACAAAAGACAGTGTGATGGTTCAAAGACCCTAAAAGCCAACAACACTGTACTCTAACGCCCTCTAGTGGCCGATATGGAGAGAACAAACAAGTCTTCACCAGGACCCAACACACACTAATGCAAACCTAATGCCCAGACAAAAGCATGAATTCGGAAAGTTAATTGGCTGTAACAAACAGCTTCGAGCCTGGACTGACTCTTTGAGTTAATAAATCACTTCTGACAGGCAGTCGACTCTCCAATCAGAAATGCCACGGACGCAGCAGGGAGACGCGGCAGAACAACATCAACAACACCAAAATAGTTAATGAAAACTAGCTTCAGGCTGCAGCTATTATCATCATCATCATCATCATCATCACTGGTGTAGAGGGAGAAGAGTTTACTCTGTTGCACTCACCAGCAGCTTGGACTTTAACAAGATCTGCAGGACTTGAACCAGAATGTCCTGAAAAATGAAAAGAAACAGTTTACAAATCAAAAGTTCTAACAAAACAACCAAAATTTCAACAAAAAAGCAAAGCGGACAGTGAAAGAAAAACCTCAAATGTGAGATTTTGAGAAGACTTTATATTCCTTATAAGGGGGAATAATTACTTCAAGTTTTTTTTCTCACAAATACAGCGGATCCAGTCAGTAAAACATTTATCAAACAAGGATGTAACACCTTTTTTACCAAATACCACAGTTTGTTTTAATTTCATGCTGGCAATCATTTTGTAGGAAACAGGCGTCACTTACACCCCCCCCCCCCCCCCACCAAATGGTAGATATCTAATTTTGGAAGGAACCTTTTCAAATATTAATAAGAAGGAGACTCACGGTTTTGATCTGCGTGCTGTCGGTGAGCTGCTGGACGGTGTACATGTCCTCTGTGTTGTACTGGAGCAGGATGGCCATCTGGAAGGTGGAGGCCTGCAGCGTGTACCTGGAAACACACCAACACCACAACACACAAGTCTGTATCAGTCACACAGGAGGAATACGGTGTCTCTCTCAATAGACTGCAAAGAGCCTTAAAATACCTCAAATACACTCCAGGGTGCAGAATTAACACCATCTCAAAGCCAAACGCCGGCTCATATTCATAATAAGTTTATTTATATGCTGTGGCTGCCGAGTTTGTCTGCTATACGAGCCAAAACTAGACAAACCAACAGTCATCCGGAGCTCCTGTTCTATTATTAAAATCTTTTCTTGGCTGGTAAAATAGCCAAAGTGGCTGGTGAGTTGTGGGATGTGGCACACGGACAAAAAAAAATCTTGTTATTTAAGAAGGGCAGGAAATTAACTAAATTCACTGCTGGAAAAATAATTTAAAAACAATAAAATATAGTGCTTAAATCTGAAATCCAGTTTTACAGGTCTGTATGTCTAGTGAGAAATCAGCCTGGTCATGTAAACCTAGATTTGTTTTTCATTATTATGTTTAAACGGCAAAATTGACCTTGTGCTTCAATCTAACTGGCATTAAAGAGGTATTCAAAATTCTTAAGATTAACTTTAACTTCATGAAACTGGCCTGCTGAACGCAGCAATTCATTGTAAAACCTTATTGTCCCATAAAGGAAGTGTGGTTTGCAGGCTGGGTTTACGATAAACACACACAATAAAAGCACATAATAAAGAAACACAATAAAAACACGTGACAAATCACCAGTTTATACCATCTGGGGAAACATCAGCTGATAACACCAGACAGAGAGTCGACAGCTTGATTGAGGGAAATAAAAAGTCACCCTGATGGCCACAGGAACAGCGCCCCCTAGCTGTGTATTCAATAACAGTAAAATAACAGTAAAAGCATCAGGGACTGATGTCTCTACCTGTTCTTGAAGCAGTTGGTGACGAGCTCTCCTTTGGACAGGTGATAGAGCCAAGTCAGCTTCCTGCCGCTGTGTCTGCTGGCGTAGAAAGCTGTGAAACGCTGGTAGCTTCGCTCCAGCTGGACAGAGACAGACAGACAGAGACAGAGACAGAGACAGACAGACAGAGACAGAGACAGACAGACAGGAGGGGGAGTTAAGAGCAGTGGTTCTCAAAGTGGGGTCCGGGGACACTCAGCAGCCCACAGCAAAATAAAGAATAGTTTAAAGGGGAAATAATTCTGCAAGGGGTTGACAGTTTGTTGATCAATACAAATAACTTAACAAATACTTCACCAGTTGCTAAGACTTGAGAAAGTGTTAGTAATAGTAAAATGGTAGAGTACTCCGGTTAAAAGAAAGAATAACAGCACTCTACAAAGGAAAACACAGACTACTTTTGTTTGCTTTAAAGACCAAAAGGTTATGACAACAATTTAGATTTCAAAAGAACAAATTGTAGCCATAAATCTTATTTATGTCTGTACCAACAATCCTTTTTAATCGGGGCAGCAGGTAAACTCTTGAGTTGTTTTTCTGTTTCAGGACTCAGTTTGCTGTTTGATCAAAGTCACATCCGCAAAGTGTTTTTTTGTTTTTTTTAAGGAAGGAAGAAAATAACTTTCATTTTCTTGTTGATGACTATGCATTTTTCAAATTACGCAATGGATTTTGAACATGTTTCATGCGTCACTGGGCCATCAAAACTAAGCTGCACATTAAGGACTATATATAGATTCAACTGAGGTAAAAAAAATAATAAAATAAAATAAAAATGACAGTAGTTAAGTTGTACAGTTTACATGTGACAGAAGCGTCATCTAACACTGAAGTGAAGTCTGTGTGTGTCTCACCTCAGAAGGCAGAGCGAAGGTGCAGGACTGCTGGAAGGGCCAAGACCCGGAGCTCAAAACCTGGATACTGAAGTCCACTGTAAACACACACACACACACACACACACACACACACACACACACACACACACACACACACACACACAGACCACATCAGTTTCACCTAGACCACACAACATCCACTTGTCCTGTCAGTGTCCTTCATTCCTCACTCAATCCAAGTTGTTCTGGATAAGAGCCTCAGCTAGATTCCCTAAAACAATTTACATTTTTTTTTAAGTGTGTGTGTGTGGCCACTTACAGTCTAGAGGCTCGGAGTTGGTCAGGTGCTTCTTGAACTGTTCGTTCAGGTCCTTGCTGACGCCGATGTCCTGGAACATGCGCTGCAGTTTGGACGTGTATTCGAACCCGCAGGCTTGCTGTGGGAGGAGAGAACAGAAGAGAAGACTTGATTAAAAACCACGTTTGACCAGATTCACTCTAAATTAGTTTTTTCTGGGTGTTCCAGGACTAATATATAAGAAGTGACTAGCAGGGTGGGAAATTACCAGCCACCAATATTGGTACATTATGACTGTAGCTGCTAAGTTTGTCATCATTTGGAGGTCCAATTCTTTTCTACAGATCTGTTTGACTGGTAAAATAGTGAAATTGGCTGTGGAAATATTTTGGGATGTACCAGCTAAACCATTTCTCTCCCCGAGTAACTGTGTGTTTAGTGTTATGCATGCGGATATTGTGTATGTGTGTGTGTGTGTGTGTGTGTGTGTGTGTGTTAGGGTTGCAGGGTATACCGGACCTATAAAAGTACCACAGTACCAATATCGAGGTACCACAGCTGGTACTGATCTATCAAATTTTGATATTGAAACAACCCTAGTGTGTGTGTTTGTGTGTGTTTTTAGCCATGTGTTTGCGTGTGTGTCAGTCATTCTGTGTGTGTGTGTGTGTGTGTGTGTGTGTGTGTGTGTGTGTGTGTGTGTGTGAGTCCAGACCTTGAGTTTGGAGATCATGCTGGCCTCGGCGTCGTCACTGGCGCTGTTCTGGTGCACCAGACGCTTGGCGAGCATCTTAGCGTAGAACTTCTGGAAGACATCCTTGTCCTCGATGTACTTGAACACAACCATCTGGGAGAGGAGATGCACACACAGATAAACATGTTTAGGAACTGGCAAGGAACTGATTTTCTCGTAAAAAACATGTATGGGAGGCTTGATCTGTGTTTGAATACATGTTTTAACTGGGATTAGTTTACATGAGTGTGGATTTTATACTAGTTAATGACAGTATAATCATGTGAAAAGTACCCTTTCTTAAAAACTCTTGGTACAGTACCGCTCCTAAATAATAAAGCCCATTTCCGTCAGTGTGATGAAAAAAAAAGACCCTGTAAGTCATTATAATGAGAAACTTTCTCAAAATAATGACTTAGTATCTCAAAATAATGAGTTGGTATCTCAAAATAATGACTTAGTATCTCAAAATAATGAGTTGGTATCTCAAAATAATGACTTAGTATCTCAAAATAATGAGAAACCTTCTCAAAATAATGACTTAGTATCTCAAAATAATGACTTGGTATCTCAAAATAATGAGAAACTTTCTCAAAATAATGACTTAGTATCTCAAAATAATGAGAAACCTTCTCAAAATAATGACTTAGTATCTCAAAATAATGACTTGGTATCTCAAAATAATGAGAAACTTTCTCAAAATAATGACTTAGTATCTCAAAATAATGACTTTGTATCTCAAAATAATGAGTTAATATCTCAAAATAATGAGAAACCTTCTCAAAATAATGACTTAGTATCTCAAAATAATGACTTAATATCTCAAAATAATGAGTTAGTATCTCAAAGATACTAAGTCATTATTTTGATAAAGTTTCTCAGTGTTTTGAGATACTAAGTCATTATTTTGAGAGTTTCTCATTATAATGACTTACAGGACCGTTGTTTTCATTACACTGGTGGAAATGGGCGTCCATACCTAAAACAAGGTACTGTGGTACTTTCTCAGTACTAGTAACAAATACGAACGTACACACACACACACACACACACACACACATACATACATACACACAAAGGGGTCAGAGTATCTCACCACTTGGTTCAGTGTGTCCTCCAGCTCTGCCTCCTCTGGGTTTTTGGAGCTAAAAAACACACAAACACATTACATAGTTACATTTTTCCCCCTCGATGTATAGTAGCTAGACAACTGTCATCACTTGTATTTTGAAAACACCCCCCCCTAAACACACCTGCACACACACACACACACACACACACACACACACCTACCTCTTTTTAAGCAGAGAATCACAGTATCTAGCCAGTAGTTCAGGTGATTTGCTGGACGACTGAGCCATCTTGGTGACGGCGTTGTTGTTGATGAAACGTCCACAAGCCTGAGAGAAGAGACAGCAGGATCACAATACACATCAGTAACAGCACCCATGTTACCATTTGGCCTGAAAAACTCACAGTATTAGAAGTATAGCCGTAAAGAATTGGTATCAGCAGTGAAAAAGGTGTATCGCTACATCCTGAACAGGCATATTTGTATCTGTCTGGCATCTCAGGCAATTAAACTGTCTGTAGAATGAGTTCATTTCTTGTTTCTTGTTCTTGTTCCCAGCAACATTTTAGGAATTTTAGCTGCCGCACTTATCCAGTATGACTTCTACTTTGATGATAACATATGCTTTAATTCCTCCATCATCAACAAGCCATCAATAGCTAAGTGCAAAAGTTGAGGAAACAGTCCAATGACAATATTCCTGTAACCAAAAAAAAGTCTAATTTCAGAGAGAAATGCTAAGAAAAGGAGATCAATAGAAAGATTTTTTGTTTTCCCCACAGACTCTGGTCGTGGATGCGAGTCTCTCTTAGCCTCTTCAGCTCGTCACGTAAGGTTTATTTCACGAAAAAAAAGCTGCTCACCTTGTCGAGGGCCGCCACGAAGCCGGCGTCGTTGTTGAAGGCCGACATCACCAAGGCGTTGTACTTCTTATGGACGTCCAGCGTGGTTTGGACGTACACCTTGGGGTCCTGAGAGGGAGACACACACACAGAGAGAGAGAGAGTTCAGTTCAGTTCAGAAGAGGGGGGATACGAACATTTCTGTTTCCAGGGGCATCGTTCACCGGCAGCCACGGCGTTTTGGTGCCATCTATCTTTTGTTTTGGACGCTCACCTACGGCTGCAACCCACCGCATGCCGAGCTGCCTGAATGCTCATGGTGAGAAAAAGCTGAATATGTAGACTAATATGCATAGTCTATCTGTGGTATGTCCTGCACTGCCCCCTTGCAATACATATTTATTCGTTTATGTAAATGCATGCAGGTTTCTAGCCAAGGCCAATTTGCAACTGCTGTCCCTGGCTTTTAGGGTTAAAACAGAAAGTAGAGGAACATTAAGACTGGAAATAGTACAGAAACATTAAAATACAATACAGGTAAGAAAAAAGAATAAGATAATAGTAGTACCTACAACACATTTGACAACTAACGTATTCAAATGTGTGTGTGTGTTTGTGTACGTGCGTATGAAGTCGTGTTGCTGCCGTAGCGTGTGTGACTAAATTATGTGCTAAAGGTTTTTTTTAACACTCCTGCAAAAATGTCACAGAGACAAATCCCTGTACATTTTTTTCTACTTGGCAAATAAAGTCATTCTGATATTAATTTCTGCAATCAAAGCAAAGAGCAGTGACTTTCTGCACACATGCTCAGCTCTTTCGGCACAGGACTCAGAATTGGTATTGACATTTGATTTTGTGAGGAACTGTAGGCATTCTGCTCTCTGTACATTTTTGCCTAATGGCTCCAAACTAATGGTCTGTGTCTCTGTCCTCTATAAACAGTTTGGATCAGTGCCTTTATATTAGCTATATTACCTTAAAGTACACAGCTCAGATTTGGTATCAGAAGCGATAAAGTGGTATTTTGTGCATCCGGAACATTTATTTCTGTCTGACATCTCGGGCGTTATTTACTGTCCGTACATTGAGAGCAGCCTCTCCGCACTTCTCGATGGCGGCCAGGCCCTGGTTGTGGATGTGAGTCTCTAGAAGCTTCTTCAGCTCTCCCAGGCCGTCGGTGATCCGCGAGACCAGGTTGTACATCCGCCCCAGATCTGACAGGAGGAAGACACAGCAGGGTTATCAGCGGTTAGTTGTAGTAGACATACTGTAGCGGGATGTTTTGTGTAAAATGACACTACACATATATATACGTATATATATATATATTTTTTTTTAACAATTTATTTATTGACTTTTCTTAGACACAGAGCAATTTACAGGAGAAAACACTACACATATTTTGAGGGATGTTAGAGTCACTGGCTATGATTCTACCCAGCTGTTACACAAATTATCTTTGTGCCACAGCATTATTTACTCGACAAATGCATTTCCATTGCTATTTATCATAGAATTCCTTCAGATGAAAAACCTTTCCGTCTAATGCAATTGTAAAAACGTTCTTGCGATACTGAAAAAAAAAAAAAAGAAGTTAAATTTGGCTTTCCATTCAGCCTTTCTGATTCAATACATCATAATTTGCATAAAACTACTAGGATGGAAATCCAGCTAATGTAAAAAACTAATCTCTTCAAGAAATGTGACGTCCCACTCTTCCCCCTTGAATCATATTCCTCTTTTCCCCCATCGTCCATCCTCTCATCTTGATTAAAAATAAATGAACACGAACCTTTCTACCTTTCCTTCTTAGCTCTCTCTCTCTCTTTTTTTACCTAGCACTTAACCATCATACATAATATCTGTTTATTTGGAATATTTGTTAAATCAGACGCTGCACTCCTTACTACTTCAACGAATTTGAGCTCATTGTAAGTCGCAGTGGATAAGCTGTCAGCTAAAATACCTAAGACTCACACAAACACACACAAACAAAAAACGCAGGCCTACCTTCATTCTTGTCGGCGTCCAGAAGGTTCTGGAACTCGGTGTGGAAGATCTCCAGGTGTTTCTCGATCAGCACCTGCTCACACTTCCTGGCCAGCTCGTCCTGGGTCGACTCGTGGAGGTAAACCTGCACACGCCGCTGCTCCTCCAGCAGACGGGCCTCCGCCTGGGGAAGGGGGGGGGGAAACATTTTTGAAAAATTAGAGAACACACTCGTGAGCACACACAGAGAGACATGCAACAGACATGCACACTTTATCTCAACATGTATCAAATATGTATAAATATCTATATATATATATATATATACACAGTACTGTGCAAAAGCCTTAGGCACCCAAGAGTTTTTATATAAATTGTGTCTTAGATGTTTATTCATTTTTTTCCTGCATTAGTGTGTCAGTAGACTGCTCTTTATAGTAAATTTTTTGATATTTAGAAACTTTCATTTAATTATTTTTGAAAGCATCTTCGCTTTACTTTTTGTGTGCCTAAGACTTTTGCACAGTACTGTATATACACATATATAAATATAAACAGATGCTTGTATACAAACTGGAAACATCTGTTAATCTGTCAACACAGTAAGAATTCTTTCAAGCCAATAGGAGCTCTGCATTAGCATTATGGACACACTTAATCATCAATATGCTCCATTTCTTTCTCCATCTCTCTATTACAACTGTTCCACATCCAATATCTTAATCTCAATATCTCAAATGTCTTATCTTCAGGATGGAGAATTACAACTAGGTAAATATCAGGTTATCTACTCTATCAGCCACTTAAGAAGATAAAAAAAAAAGTTCTGTTTTATTCTAAAGATCTAGCTGGCTGGTAAAATAGTGTAGTCGTAGGTAAATATTTGGGATTTACCCCCCACTGTCATAAAAACATAAGAAGAAACAGAGTGCGGGCTGTCTTTCTTTGTAAAAAGTTTCCTTTCCTGGCTTCAATAAAGGTCTGATGTTCTTTCCTATTGGATGAGTGTCGCTTTGACCTTCTAGTTTTCTCTATTTAGTCCCCAAAAGGTGTTTAGTGTGTGTAGACGGTCATTCCCCCTTGCTTGTATGAGACTCCCAGCCAGTTGTTTCCCTGCCTACCTTCTTCATGTACTCGGTGACGGGGTTCTGCTGGAGGAACTCTGTGCTCTCGCGTGTGTAGAAGCGTTCTGTGTCGGTGAGGAACTGGCACTCGAAGTACTCCTTGTACACGGACAGCGTGGGGCCTTTGGCGAAGGCGTCCTCCTCGTTCAGACCGAGCTCAACTGGGAGGGAATAAGGGAAGAAAACAGGCTGTCAAGACTTGATCTGTAAAAAGGACGGTGCGAGAGTGTTCATGACAAAGTACCGGTTCAAGTTAGTTGGTATTAAAACTTATTAGCAGGTCTGGTTCACTCGTCTTCAGGACTAGACTACTATGATAATACCAAATATTTTGCTAGATATTGTGCCTACAATTATTGAGTATGATTATTTATCTAGATGATTTGACAAACAAAAGTATTTTACTCCATTTTTGGCATCTTATATCGACATCTTGACTACTTTCCAACCCCAGCGGACGTTCTAAATGAAATGCTGCAATTAGGGTTAGATCAATATTTGTTTGTCGACATATCAAGCAGTTACTGGTGCTTTATTAAATATCATATATCAGCCAGTCAGTGTTGTTCATTGCTGACATGATGGAGGTTCCTCCTTGACCACAGCTACATACAAACACTCCGTAAAACCTGACATGACGTTATTTTCTTTACACATTTTGTTTATAAAGTTAATTCTTCAATCAAGTTTTTTGTAAGCTAATTTTTCATTTCAGTTGATTTAATCTATCCCTACCATTGAAACCCTAAAATAATTTCCTTTGTCTGGGTTTCAATGGAGAGTTTTAGTGTCTCTTTATCTCATAAATGCTGTTTCAGATGCTTTTCCACCCTGACAAGAATAAATTCACGGCATGTACCCAATTAATTCTGCACCCTTATTTCAGGACAATACAAAAGAAGCAGCAACACATTTAAAACCACATTTATGTTGCGCTTGTTCTTTCTCATTTTTAACTACATTCATGTCCTTTGACCTCTGATATGACATGAAAAACAACTACAGGTTACTCCCAAAAATAACCACTGCTATGAGCCTGGTCTCTCTTTCTCTCTGTACTAGTGAATGGATGCAGAGCGGGAGCAGAGTACGCACCATAAGACTGGACCACACCGCTGATCAGTCTGGTGTTGATGGTCTCTCCGTTCCTCTCTCTCTCTATCAGCTTCAGCACAGCGTTTGTTACCTGGCAGAGGGAAAGGGAAAGACACAGAGGAAGAAACAGAGATTGGTTTAGTTTTGCTGAGTGTATTAATTTGTACAGTGATAAAACTGAAATTTAAGTGATAAAAAAGAAAACAGAAAAAAGTATAAATTTATGCAAGTGAGATACAAAAAAACCCACATTTCTGTGATTCAATTTTATTTTTAATCACTGTGTTTATTCACTGTTTTTCTCACTCCACTTTGATGCATTTACCATGTGGCGGTTTGCTGAGTCACACACCCACCTGTTTGTTGAGGGGTCTGAATAAACACTCTCTCCAGGTCACGAGCGCCAGCTGGAAGGAAAGAGCAGGGTGGGAGGGTGGGGGGTGCAGAGGGTGAGAGGGTTAAGAAAAGGTCAGGAAACCAAACGAACCAGATATTAGGCCTAGATGATCTTAGATGATCTCCTGATGTCCTTGGATGAATGAAACTTGCTGTATAAGTTTCATTTGGGGGGAGTGGGGGGGTCTCCATCCGTTCATTCATTTGTTCATCCGTCATATGCGGTAACTGCAAAAAATGTTAACGAAACTTGGGGGACTGATGCATATATCTTGTGGCATTTTCCAACTTCCACTGATTAGCTGAAGGGGGACCTACAGTTACAGGTCAAAAATTACAAAAACTGAACAACCAGTGAGTCTAGTTCAAAAAGTTCAGTCCACCGGCTGCTCTTCAGTTACTCCTGTCCCAGAAAATTAACATAAACAAGGGAACATATTTGTTACCGATTGGCCAGGAAACTCAGACTTGGAGTGCACGAGGTCTATTTCGTGCACACACAATACCATCTTGCACCCTCGATATATTAAACTGAGGCTTTGAAATATCTATTTTTTCTCCTGCGGCCACTCCCAGGCTCTGTACAAAAGAGCACCGGGTTTCAAACAAGGTTTCAATAGTCACTTAACCACAGCCGCCGCAACCAGCAATGCCCACAAGCATCTGTTTAGTGCTGCTAGCATAAAAAACCCCCCAAAAAACAGAAGTTTAGCCAGATACTTTCTTACCGAGTAAATCTCGTAGATGCCCTTGCGTCCCTCGTCACACTCCCGTCTGACCCAGTGGCGGTTGAGGTAGGCACAGATCCCGTTGAGGACCTTACTGGAGAAACGGTAGTCCTCCCACTGCTGGGTGTAAAACTTCAACACACACTCGTCCATCAGATCCTCTCCATCCTGGAAGGGAAGCAAAGGAAGAAGGGAAGGAGGGAAGGAGGAAACAGACAGAGGGAGAGGTGGGAGAAGAGGGGGGCACAGAAGCAGAGGAACAGGAGCAGGTCAGTATCCAGTACCTGGCTGTTTTGAGGTTTAGGGTTTAGTTGCATTTCCGCAAAAGATAAAAACAATGGAAGATGAGAAGAAATACAAACTGTGCTTATGAAAACCCAAGCAGCTAATAAAAAGGTGTGCACTTCCTAAACGATGAAGCATGACTAAGCGGTGAAGATGCCGGCCAGAGCATGCGGACTCACCTTGAGCAGGCTGGTCAGATAGTTCTTGAGGAACTCCTTGAGTCTCTTGTAGAGCTCCAGGCCGACAAACTGGGCCCCTCCTGGAGTGGTGGTCTTTTTGGAGGGCTTGGTGGGCGGTGCAGAGCCCCGGCCCTGGCTGGACTGGTGGACACTGGTACAATAGTTATATACATGTCTGAGGGGAAGGGGGGGGGGGTTAAGGCATAAACACACAGCCACAAAGAGACATTGTACATCGCAGAGAAAGCAGGGTGTAGCTCTGAACGGGAGCTCTCGCTAATGCTTTATATGTCAAGTGAGACGAAAATGGGTAAACAAAATTTAAGCCTGAATAAAACGTAAAGTGATTTTTAATTTTCGTAGTACCTTGGGTTGTGTAGCTTCCTGGCCATGATGTAACCCCAAAATCAGCGAAAAAAGGTGGGAGACAGGACTTTGACAAAGCCGATTCTGCCAATATATAAAAAACAAATCTCTCACTTTTTTTCACCCATTTACAATTATTGGTAAACATACTATGTTCTTCATTCCTCCAAGTTTCCTCCGACTGGATTTTGGTGTTACACTTGTTCAAAGTTTAATAAACATAAAGGAAGCGATTCACTTAAACACAACTCCGCAGCATGACTAGTTTTTTTTTTTATATGTATTGTCAGAATCTGCTTTGTTGGCGTTTGTTTATGTGCTAGAAGTGTGATTTTCAAACTGTTCCTCCATACAATGGGAGTGAATGGAGAGAGAAAGAAAATGCAATTTCCCAATCTCCTCTCTCTACTGATTTTGGGGTTTTATCATGGCCTGGAAGTTACACAATCCAAGGTACTACCAAAGTTCAACATCACTTTACGCTTGAATAAAGCTTAAACTAAGCTCAGATACCTAGATCACCATTACAAGCAACCAATAGTAATTGTAAGGAGTGCAAGGGTCAGTGTCCCTCCTTAGTATTAGTTGCTTGTAATGCTATTAGGAACTGTTCTAGGAATGGGATGATCTAGGAATTGAAGCTTGTTCTACTGTTGCACTCCTAAGTAAAATCCAAATGTAAAATAGATTATTCTTTCCTTCATGCAGAGCATTAATGTATGACTTCATAAAACAGCCCAACCAGCAGTAAGAGGTCAATAAGGATGTGGGCTGAAAAGGCTCTAATAGGCAAAGATGTCAGTCACAGAACGCAATTCAAATTAGCGCTGTTCATTCCGCTCGGCTGAACGGGAAAAGTCGTCTCGGAAATGTCTCGAGTTAGTGAAGCGTGAACATTTGGTCAGGAATGTACAGGTTTCAGCTTATATGGCTGGATGCATTAAGCGCTTTACTCGAGGCGGATTACGACGACCTTTATTGCTGCCCAGACCCGGCGGCTCGGAAAGGTGCGGAAGAGGAAGAGAGGCTGTCAAACATCACAATGTCCCGTTTGAGCTGTTCATCTGTCTACGTGTATTACACCCACCTGTGTACTGTGTGTTTTATCGAGTCTGTGTGTGTGTGCAGGGCAGGAAAATTACTTTTTTGTCCACCTGCTGCAGTAGTTTTTAAATCCCAAGATTCACAACCCACCTTCACTTTTCCACTAACAAAATATTCTTTTTTACAACAGGAGCTCCAGGTGATGATTGTTGCCTTGCATAGTGGCCGGTAAAGCGGACGACCTCACCAATCACAAAATAATTTATCGGTGATTTCCCCCAGTCCGGTCCAGCTCGCACCCTGGGGGAATCAGCCAAACAGCACACTGTCCTGAAAGCAGCACACAGGCTACTGCAGCTGTATAATTGCTTTGGCCCTGTCCCATCTTCAGTGATCCCTGCCTGTCTTCACTGTCAGTCACATGCACTATAACAAGTACAGCACTAAACCTCCACAGCAGACCTGCATTATACTGGCAAAAAATTATACTGCGATTCTATTGATGAATATTGCGATACATGTGGGAAAAGCTTTTGAATAGCACTTGAAAAACAATTTAGTGGTGAGAAATTGAGATGCTTGTACTTGAAACAAATACTGTTGTAAATCTGGGATTCTATAAAAGTACACAAAAGTATGCACATCCAAACTAGTACTAGGTGCTGGAAAACCAGTCAAATATTAAAAAGATAGAGTCTGCATGACTCACATACCAATAAACGCCATGGGAGACATTTCTAGTGTGCAGACTCTATCTTTTAATAATAAATTACGGACTCTGCACATCATTTCTAAAGTTTAAAAAAAGGTTTCCTCTTCTGCAGCAGGACTCTGACCCTTAGAGTAGGTGTCCTTTTGCTACAACTCATTACCTGGATACACAGCTATAAACAGCAAAATGCCTGAGTCTTGGAAACAAGGTGATAACAGTGCAGTAAAGTATACTGTAACACACAGCTAGTGGAAATTCACCCCAACCACCAGCAAAATACTAGGAAATACTGGCTGTGGTAAATTTGTCTACTCTACCTGCTACTCAGACAGGAACCAAAACACCTGTCTGTTAAAAAAGGGGAAGTGGCTGCTCAACTTTGGGTACCAGTCTAGTGGGCGGTGGAAAGTAAATTTCCAGCCCTGCATACAGAACTTCAAACCAGGTGAAGAAAGCATTCTTGCCAAAACAAAAATTAAACTCTTTACATTCTCTTCTTGAGGACTAGATCTGTATGCGGGCATGGGACGTCTTTGTAAAAATCCACATAGCATGCAAAACCATAACAGCATCAACTTCCCCAAATCTCATAGCGTGTGGGATACGTGTAGAGTTCCATGTAGCGTGACTTGGCCATGCTTTGCCGTGTGTAGACCTGCTGGATGCCAGCCCGCAGGTCATCCCAGATCTGGTCCAGCCCTATCTGTTTCAGTCCGTGGGGGTTCTGGGTCCTGTTGGACGACATCCTAACGCCCCTCTCCTCGCCGCTTCTCCCAGCCGAACAATGCCCTCCCTTTTTCCTGCTCCGGCGAGCGCTCTTCCCCCCCCCACCGGCTCCGCTCCGCTCCTCGGTTGGTTCTGTCCTGAGTCGCTCTGCTCTCAGAGTGCGCGGTCCATCTGGCGGCGGCGCCTTTTTCGGGAATATCTGGTCGTCGGTTTGTGAGACGGGATGCAGTCCCCCTCCGCACGCCTGGGTGGCGCTGTCTGCCACGCCTCCACCTAACAACCTCGGCACTCCTCACCAGATGACCTGCCAAGGAAAGGGGGGGGAAAAAAATAATTTAAAAAAGGTACACCGTTATGATTCACACATGTAGTAGGGCTGAAAGATAGTGACAAAATAATATTTGACAGAATATTGCAGTTGCGATTCAAACTGCGATTCATATCATCACAAGTTTTTCTAGTCATACATTTTTAGAACTTTAAAATTGTTGAAATGTGATTTTGAAAATAGATGTCAGTGTGCAGGATTTACTGAGTTAGAGTCTGATGAAAGGTTTTCACCAATATTGTACTTGATTCATGGACCAAAGATGACCTGCAGCTCTAAAACACCTTGTTTAAAAATACATTTTGGACGCCTCTCTCTTTTAAGTAATCAATTGCAGCCTCTGCGATTTGGAAATTACATAAGTTTATATTGCGGTTTCGACTTTTTTTTTTATTAATTGTTCAGCTCTAACATGTAGTCTGGTGCACTTTGAATGAACCAAGGAAATCAACCTTGGTGCTGTGCAACAACATAAATAAAAGAATGCTGCTGCTCAGGAAGAATTTCAAACCCCAGAATCAAAAGTCAACTCATGAAGCCTCCGTTTCCTCACTTCAACCAGTACGGTGTCAGTAGTTCGCCAGGCTGTGTGGGTTTATCTGCCGACACCTGGCTCCGAGCCCCGCAGTCACCATGCTGACCAGACCCTGACGTCACTCAGCTAATAACAGATTAGTCCACTTCACAACCTGATTCCCTTCCCCACTCCAGTCGCAGAGCTCCCAGTTGGGATCCGGCCCAGTCTCCACTTTCGAATGCGTTTCTTCTTAGCCATTACAAACCAATAAAACATTTACATTTCAGGCATTTAGCTGAATCTCTTATCTAGACTTGCAGGTAGGGATTCACTGTCTTGCTTAAAGATACTTGAACAGGACCCACGGCTGTTGATGGAAACATTAGCTACTGTGGGGATCAAACATGTGTCCTTCTAGTTACAGCAAAGTCTTGCCAGCTGAAAAAAATCATTAAATAATGCATGGAGATAAATCAGAAAACATACACTCAGCCTAAGCCTGAGTGTTTGAATATGGGGGTCAGGTCATGACTGCAACACTGTCCAAACAGGAAGTGGCCTCGGATGATATGGCTTTATAATGGCATTAATGACAGTCCAAGGCCAGATCATTAAGGCTAATTGACAGACCTAAAGCTGTAATTTCATCCCCGCAGTCAGGACACAAGGAGGAAGTAAATGAATGCCAATGTTTGCAGCGTCAACATCTTTCAAGCTACAGAGAGAGAGAAAACAGACTGATAGAAAGACATAAAAGGAGAGAGGAAAAGAAACAGAGACACTGCAGCTTCAGAGGTCTATGCAAAGCACTCTATTCTATAAAAGCTTAAGAAATGTGTGTGAATGTATTAACAAAATGTGCAAAGAGTCAAGGTGTCAATAATTTTTCAAGGTACTGTATGAGCAGCAGAACCGAGAATTCAGAATTGAGCATGAAGGCCTGCAGTTTGAACGTAGTTTTACACACAGAGAGAGAGAGAGAGAGAGAGAAAGAGAGAGGGAGAGAGAAAGAGAAAGAGAAAGAGAGAGGGAGAGAGAGAGAGAGAGAGAGAGAGACAGAGAGAGAGAGCGAGGGTCATTGTTGTTGACATGCAGGCAGCGGGGCTATATTTAGCAGGAGCAGGCAGGCAGGCAGCGCTGCCCGTCTCTGGCCATTCACCACCATTAAGGCCAGTGACTCAGGATGTGACCCGAGTGTGATCGCCTGTTAGCGAGAGAGGGGAGGAAGTGAGCTGATGTGCGCTGTTTACTTCCTGCCCATGTTGACGGCGGAGCCTGGCTGCTGCCTCCAAACACTCGGCGAACACTCGAACGCTTGTGTGATGCAGCAGCGACACTTGAATACTCCAGAAAAACAAAAGCAAAGCTGAAATTTGGGCACAATGCGTCTTCAAATTAGACTGCGTGTGTGTGTCTATTTGTGGCGTGGTGCTTATGACCCATATTTGTCAACACGCACTATATTTAGATATGCATATGGTACACACATATGAAACCACACACACACAAAGTCATTACTTGTTTACAACGAACTGGTACTGCTGGTAAGCGTGTCGTCACACTCAGCGTGGTGGGCTGATTATAGGGTTTCTACCACACATGTCCACAATACACCCTAACTCTATATGTCTGCAATAAAACATGTCCAAGTAACGCCAGAATACCAAAAATTGGATTTGGAGACTGGTAGCAGTCCAAGCAAACAATAAAATAAGCTAAAAGTTACATTAAACAACACTCAGTATCTTAGATGCCTTTGTTCCACTATTAAATTTTGTTTTTTTCAGTCAGTTACTTTTAATTTGGGGAACTGAAACTATATAACGTGCTTCCAACAGGACATATTTTGCTGGTGCGCCACTTCCCTACCTGTTTTCACATGCTTGCGGCGAAATTGCATAATTGTCAGAATAGAACATTTGATTATCTAAAGTCATCTAGAAAATGATTTTCTAGGAAAATCTGAGACCGACTTCTGCGCGTTTACTAGTTTTTACAATGCTTTATGTTCTTGAATATGGATTTTAAGCAGGATCACAGAACAGAGTACCAGCTGTAGAAAAACTCTTTTTTGTAGTACAATTTCTCAAGTCAGATACTGCGGTACTTCTGGTTCTCCGTGCAACACTATGGGCGAGGATGATGAGCTACGAGAAGCACTGAGGCAGAGGAAAAACCTTGACACAGCAGTAGGCCCAAGGCACACGAAGACTTAGATTAGGCTTTCATCAGTCACTCACATCTCCGCCGTCCTCTCCACTCCACGCCCCACTCCTCTCTCTCTCGCTCTCTTCAGCATCCCTCCCTCCAGACTGACAGAGACTGACCACAGCACTGCAGCTGAAATCTGCTGCTATCGTGAGCCAACAGGCACCAACTGGCTGACTGCCATCACAACCAGGGGAAAACTACACTTCTGGTTTACCTGCCACACTGACAGGTGAATCCAAACTGATAACATACGCCATTTGGGCAGATGCTTCAGTCCAAAACGTCTGATGATACGGCCTGAGATTCATATCACTGTATACTGTCGATAACAATACATGAAACGATAATTTGTTTATTTTTCTAACGTCATACATATAAAAAGTATGCTTTTATTTTGAAGGTAAAACCACCTTACTTTGGTCTTCTTCTGTCCATCTCTGTCTGGCTTGACACAGCTGATTTTACACTAGCTATGCTGCTTTGAAGTGCGACTCTCAGTTTAACTGAAGCAACACAAATGAAACTGTTTATGCAAAGTAGGCTAGTTGACAGATGTATTTACCAAACAGACATGTAGAAAATGTGGTCGGTGAGAGAGCCAGTGTCGGTATATCACTCTGCCCTTATAGATTCCCATCCTGATCACAACCAGTGGCTCTAACTGCTGGGAATAGAGAAGATGCTGTATGACCTTTGTTGTCATACAACATTTAAACACACTGTAGGAACTTAATTGAGGAAGCAAGTCTAAAACTGGAAGGCCAAGCAGCATAAAGCCTTGCCCATTCATCCAACAGGAAACATCAGACCTTTATTCAAGGCCAACACTGGTGACACAAAACCAGGAAATGTAAGTTTTGGGTTCACAGGTTACAGCAGCTGGAAAATCCCAAAACTCACGAGCCACTTTCACTGTCTAACCAGCCAGCTTGACTTTTATACTCAAACCTCAAACTCACCCGATTTCAAAAGATGTCTGGTGTTTACTTCCCACCCTAAACGCACCACTGGCTAATCCAGGATTAATATGCCGGTTGGTTTTACCTTGCTGTGTGAAACTGATGGATACAGAGTCCAGCCTGTAGCCTCTGTACACCGGCAGCTAGCCCACACAGCCTGGCCCAGACTCCAGACCTGCTTCTGCCCCCGCTCCTCTTCGGCGGATCCTCACAAAACACAGAAAGGCAGCCCTACCTGAGGTGCTCCGGCAGTTGCCATGGCAACTGGGGCAGACAATACCTCTGTGTAGCCATTGGACCACAGAAGGTAGGGCGTTCAGCCTCTCTCTCTCATCTATCTCCCTGTCTGTGTCTCTCTCGCGCTTCTATTCATTGAAAGTAAGAAAGGTGCCCTTCACCGCAGCACTGGGATCAGATTTCCGATTCCCAAACCAAAAGACGTTAGAGGGAAATAGCAACAATATCTGACCCATTATCAGTTCCAAAGCTATGTGGCCAGGCGTAACAGGTTGTGAACAGCTTGGGAGCGCGAACTCAATTTCTAGAAAGTTTGTTGTGAAACGGGAACCTCGTGTCTGCTGACGACAACACCGCCGCCAGCAGCACGTTCCTCCTTCACATGAGGCCAGGAAGGCAGCAAAGTTCACAGGTCACGACTCTGAACCTGCTCATTTCAGGGAACCGCCATACGTTTCTTGGCCACAGCTCAGCAACTAGACTGTCAACAAGTACTGCAATGTGTTTGAATATGTTTATGGAAGCAAACTAACTTGTCTCTCCTCCTTGGGGCAAAATTTAATTTAAAAGTTTATAAAAACCTCATGAAATTAAAAATGAGGAGACAAAAAAATTCCCCCTTTTTTGGATTTCATCCAGTTCCCATTTGTTATCAAACATTCACAATGCATTTGTGGGACAGTTAAAAAAAATGTCATTCAGAAAATGACGGATTGCACAGCCTGAAGCAGTAGAAAATGTTGGCACCATGTAGCATCAACAAAATATAAAAAACTCAATGGAGGTGTGGAAGATGGACTGGTTGGGAGAGTCTTCTGTAAAACCTGCTGCAAGTTTCCAGCAGTAGGAAAGAAGTTAAAGCACATCTAGTGGTACAAATTGAGTGTTTATTTGCCAATATGCAAAGCAAATGTGTTATTTCACAGTTCAAAAAAACTGCACCCAAAAAGACCCAAAATGCTCCTAACAAATCAGATCAAGGAGCCAAAAAATTGACAATTTCTTACCCTGCTATCCGCTATCCACAGTAGCAAGTAGATTCTGAAATTCACCACATTCAAACTTCAACCAGTTGAATAGATTTTCACATTAGGACCTCCAGGTGATGACTGGTTACCTGCCAAAGAGGCTGGTACACAAACCTAGCAGCCATAATTTACCGGCATTCAGCTGGTGGTTCTTTCCCACCCTGATTCAATCTACACTGCGGTATTCATCACACCACAACTAAGGAACCGGAGTTTGTCGGCGTCTGAGTCAAGTGTGTGAGCGCAACATGCCAAACGGGAAGGACACAGGGAGTGGTGGGGAGGGCGAGAGGAAGAGAGAGCGGCGCTCGTGGGAAAAAAAGCTCAGCCTGGTAAATCTGATTACCCTGGTCACCGTGTGTCCTGGCCAGACACTCCAACCTAATACCCTACATTTAAAACACACACAAACAACACGCAAACGACAACAAAGCGCACACACACGCACGCATACACACGAGTACCCTGCCGTGACTGCCATAGTTTTAGAGTGCAGAGACAGAACGTAAACATGCCCATTACTTTCATTTTAGTCTTTAGTCAGAGTATTGGCGATCAAAACAAAAACATCACATTTTGAGTCTGCAGGAGTGAAAAAGCTTTGACTGCACTAAATCACAGCAGTGACGACTTCTCACTCACCCTATGGCTTAATTCCATAGGTGTGTGTTTGTATGTGTGTGTGTGTGTGTGTGTGTGTGTGTGTGTGTGTGTGTGTGCGCGCACGTGTGTATGCAAAACGATCATGTGCCGGCTAGGCAGCGAGGCAGGACATTTCATTAGGGTAAGCAGCTTTTGATTTCTCTTGCTCCGCTCAGCATTCAGAAGAGCAGCCAAGCAGAGACTCACAGCCCCTCTAGATTGACTTTACAATCACAGCCGTCACCGCCATCAGCTCACTACGCCTTGTACATATTAAGGAGAGAGACCGGGATGGGTCAGATGGGGTAAAGGCTGTGCAATCATGTCTGAAATGACAATACTCATTATTTGGAAGACACACAATTATACATCTTGATGATTTGAGGAACAGAATTATTTCACTACTCCTTTTCCTTATATCTTATATCAACATGTTTACTTACATCAATATGTTGACTATTTTCAACTACAGTGGGCGTTAAAATTGAAATTTAATGTTTACATATTGTCGGTTTGCCAACAGCGCTGCCCTAGCAGGAGCGCTAGTCATTCTGCGCTGCCAAACACAAACACAAAAGCACACTGATTTTGTAGACTGATGCCAGCATGATGTTGAGCAGAGAAAGGATCGGTCTACTTAACTCGGCGTGTGCGAGTGAGTTGCAGCATGTTGCGAAAGAGCGTATCAGGATTCAGACACAGCGCGTGCTCTCTGAAGAAACCGCCTTAAATAGTGACTTTCCATTACTTTAAATATGGACAGCAATATGCTTCTCAAAGCCAGGGGGGAGGAATCTTTGGTATTGGGATCAATGGTACAACAACTCTGCCCAGAAAACACAACTGCCAATGCATTCACTATTTTTCTTTGATCTTTATCCAGGGAAGGTTGACTGAGCATGCATGCTCTTTTTCAGCAACGCCCAGCTTCACACTCACAGTTACACACATTCACACTGTGGAAACACATTAATTTACCCTTGTTGAGAGTGTTGCAATTCCTGAACCATGTAGACATTCAAAAGCTTTCTTTTAACTCATGGTTTCATCAGTTAGAGATCTCATAATTTCCCTCAAACTGAATTCATTACCTCTACTGCAGCTGCACTACTGCAGAGATGACAAGATGTCAGAGAGCATTTCTTTGTTGTGAGCATTTCTTTGTTGCCCTTTGCCACTGGGCATGGACAAGCATGTACCAGAGGATGGCTCAGTGTGCAGCTGTTTTATCATAGCATATAATCAAAGTTAACATCACCCTACAGCAGATGTCAGTCATACTGCTATGGTCACCAACTTACTCCCACCCAATGGCCTACATTAAGCACATACAGATCCTCCCACTAAAGGCATTGATTCTGAGAGGACAAAACCTGTCTCTACATGTTCAATCAAACTTCATTACTCAATATTCAACACTAGAGGAAACTGTAGCTCCTACAGAGAAAGGCCATTTCAAAACTCAACAGACATGATCAGATTGAACCTGATCTAGAACTGTATCTCGAGGGCTACAAGCTAAAGGTAATAGGACTATGTCAACAGCATGTAAACATTAGTTATTAATTGACATAGAATAGAAACCAGTTCACAGCCAAACATCTCACACTCTATGGCGCTATTTGTACTTAAAAGCTGTGTACTGTAAGAAATCAACCTTTAAACGTATGTGTGTGTTCCCATTGGCATCTACTTACTTCCAATCCCAGGTACTAATATTTACTAGTAATGTGACTGTCAGTCAACCGTGTTTCTGTCTGAGCAGATGGAGAATACACCGCTGAAAACAACTGGCTAAGAAAAAAACTCGATAGTTGCCAACCATGGAAAGATAAAATATCAGATCTGACAGATTCAAATCACTATCGTTCACTGCAAACCGGTAACGTTAGAAGGCTGATTTGCTAGCTAACGGTTTAATGACTAGAGTTGTTCTAACGTCACCTTATTCGCGGTTTATAATTGTCACTGAAACATAAAATCATTGTCAAAGATTCGTTCAGATTAGATAATGTTGGTCAACGAATGGAGTGATCCATTGCTACGCAATTCTATGCTAACATTAGCTTGTTAGGCTAGGTTAGCCAAGTTAGCTAGTAAGTAAGGTTAGCTTGGTTAGCTACCGTTTGATGAACTAGCAGCTTAGCAAGTAAGCAGCTAATCATCCATTCTAACCGCGGTTCCGTCTTCATCTAGCGTTAGTTCCAAATATGGTGGTAAATATATATTTAAGCCAAAAGGTATCCTGAGCTAGCTAAACGTAGTCGCTAGGAAAAACCAGCTGACCGTGTTGGTGGTGCAAAATGGCAGCCTAGCTACTCAAGCTACTCAATAATGAGTCAGGAAAACATTTCGCTAACCCCATTAGCATTAGCTAGCTAGCTAGCCGTTAGCTAGATTAATTACCAGAAAAAGAGCGCCACTGTCCCATGTTCTCGAGACTGAAATGTGTTCTTACCATTTTAAGGCCGTCAATGTCGCTGTGTAACCGTTATCTATATAAATATTAGTGCCCGAAAACCTCGCCTCCGCCGTCTTTCGTCTGTATGTAGCGCTACTTGCTGCCTGCTGCTAACTGCGACTGCTGTTCTGTGAAGCTCTCAGCTTCGCACAAAGATCAGCTCAGCAGCCACCAAATCACGCTGCGTTCAAGTGCTGTCGGAAATACTGCAAATACGACTCGTGCACACGAACAAGCCACTACAATTATGTTTAGTGGACGTGGGAATTTTCAAAGATAGCCGAGTTACCGATATATGTTTTATGTCTGGGGAGAGAAAAGGCGGAGAGTAAGCAACCCGTGTCAAAATTTGATGGGAAAAGTGAGGCATTTCATTATAATTATGTTATTGCTTTGGCACTCAGGGTAAGTCGTTAATATCACTGTACGCCGCTTGATTTTTTTTTTTTAAATAAAACAACAGCCACCAAAAGTCTACCGTTGCTACAAGGTTATTTTTTCCTACCAAACTTTACTTTAATACACCATAAACCATATTTACAAATAGCTCAACTGAAACGGAGGAGCTTATGAGGACCACGTGAAGGCAGCATCGACGTCCTAGAATGGCATCGTTTTATGACTACAGTCATGGCTACCGAAAAAAAAAACAATGCACTTTGACTACAAATATTGCAATACCTCACACACATGCGCATTTGACCGTTTCAGTCACCTAGTATGAATTTTTATGAATTATGAATGCCTGAGACAGAAGCTCGACTCTTGACATTTAGCTTCCTTTTGTGTGTGTTTTACAAACGTAGCCTACCATAACATTATAACCTCTCTGATGAAAAATCACTGTAATATTGCTATAATAGTCCTAAAGGGACGTGTAGTGTGCCTGTGATACTCAATAATGGGTTTGCAATGCCCTTATGGTCCTTTGTGCTATTTTTTCTGCCCAATGGTATCACTATAGGAATATTCCTATAATATCATATAATTTATAATATAATATAGAGCCAACGGGTGTGTATTGTGTCGGTCATCCACAGTATACGGTCACCATCGCACCTCCTGCAACTTAACTAGTTGTCTCTGAAACAGGTATAACATGACCTCTATTGGTGGGTGAGAGAATAACAGAAAACTACAGAGAGAGAGAGAGAGAGAGTGTCAGTGTTATTACCAAAGTACACATAACTTCAGTTTCTTTTATTGCCTGTGGTATTGCTTCAGTACAGGTGAAAAATCACTGACAGTTTACAACAGCTAAAGGAGAATACTGGTGTCATTCAGAGTAACAGCCCATTTATTTAATACTGTCTACGTCAAGTTCACATTTCCCCCAGTCATTTTGCAATACATGCAGTATGTAATTAGATTAAACCCCAAACTTTACGGGGTCAAACCTATACTGCAGTCCAGGCTAACAAAGACGCCTTAAATCAAAAGCCATGGATGTGACAGTAAAGTGTTTCTGAGGATTATTTCCTGAGGTGAAAACACTCAACTCAGCTCAATGAAATACTGAGAAAAACAACAAAATTTCGATTATACCAAAAGCAGGCATCATGTTTCCTGTGATGGATTCTCTCGCTCTGTGGAAGTTTGTTTTTCATACCGGACGAGAATGAACGGCAGCAAATGTCTTCTTCTGACGGGAGGAAGACAAGCGCTGATATCTGCCACTATGCTGACTGTGTGCAGACACCACAGAAGAAGAACGGGACCTGAATCACTGGCACAAACTTTACAGAAACACCAGTATTTTCCTTAAACACACGCTTTCCCTCAGAAAACATAACGTAGGCTAACCAATTACACATTTCCTGCTGCATCAGAAGACGATACAGTTGGATGTAAAGATAGATTATAATACATTTTATAAACATGTGATTTATTTGATGCACAGGTGGTTATGACGGCTCTGCACAACGTCTCTCAGCTGCCAGAAGAGAAGGGAAGAAGAGTGACGCTCAGGTCATCAGTACGGCTGTTGGCTCCATCACATGCTTCTTCATCTGCAACAACACACACATATACAGGGTTCATTCTCTGTCTATGTCTGTGTGTGTGTGTGTGTGTGTGTGTTTGTGTGTATATGCATGCATTTGTGTGTGTGGGTATCACAAACATTTACATAGAGCGACTTAAATTGCTACATGTAGTGTTTTTAAACTTCAATATATCACAGTCAAATTAATGTGATACCTTGGTCTAATGACTGTAAACAAACAGGAGCATGGTGGAGAAGATTGGTCGCCTCTATCTGACACCTATTGTTGTTTTGTTTATTGTTTATTGTTTTATTTAGGATCCCCATTAGTTATTACCGCAGTAGCAACTATTCTTCCTGGGGTCCACACAAAAGACAAGACAAGACGTTCAAACATCACATAATGGACAATCCACAATATCAACAAAACAAAATGAAAGAAAAATAAGAGAAAAAAAAATAGTTCTCTCACATGCATAATGTCACCTCAACTGTAAATGGTTAAAGTAAATAGTAGAATAAGTAAACTAGGTATATATCAGTATATATATAACTGCCCAATACTACTAGTGCACAGTGAAGCATTAGGCCTACCTTACTTAGCACCACAAATACAATCAACCTTCACATACAGAATATCAGATGTAGCCTAAACTGATTTCTTTCTGAATGATTGCTGTTCTTAATTTCTTTTTAAAACTGATCTTACTAGTAATCTGGGTTATTGTTATAGTGTTCCTCAAAATAAAAACTACATTTCTTCCTCAAAATGTTTCTCTTTGTCTTTACTAAGGAGGATCAACATGTTGGAAGTGATTTTTCTCCATCTTCCTTTCCCTCCTTCCTCCATCTGCTGCCAGAAACTCTGAAAGCTTTAGCTCCGTTTGAAGAACAGAACCTCTTCCTGTTTTGTGCCGTAAAGCGATCCAGCAGATTTCCCTCCAGATCCACCAGGTGGAGAAACAATGGAGGATGCAGAGTAGAGGCTGATAGAGGCTGACAGGCTGACACTGATGGTCTGGTCTGTTTACGGTAATTATATTAATGTCTCAAAATGAATGTGGTGATGATTTATTGATGTTAAAACTCTGTATGTAGCACCTTTAAAGTGATAAGAACATCAGCTAAATACCTGAAATGTCAAGTGTGAATGTAAATGTGTCACACCTGTTTCTCTTTCCTCCTGGCCTGCATCATTTCCTGCTGCTGCTTCAACCGCACTTCCTCCAGACTCATACAGCCACCTTTAACACCCGCACACACACACACACCACATACATACACACACACACACACCACACACACATACGTGCACACACACAAAACAAAACAGGACACATTAAACATATTGAACATGATAAAGTGTTTCTGTGTGTGTGTGTGTGTGTGTGTGTGTGTGTGTGTGTGTGTCTCACCAACACTGCTGGGGTTGATGGACACGTAGCCCATCGCTCTGCTCAGCCTCAGCTCCTCCAGAGCAGCAAGCTCCGCCTCTGCCTCTGCTCAACCAATCACAAAGAAGTCTGTCACACATCACACAACACAACATTCAAACAATCAGGCTAATATGGACATTGTCCTCTCAGGTGTTGTTGTCATTTCGGGGCTTTTGGATTCTACCCGGATCCTTTCTTTTCATCTGGCAAAAATGAATGGGATTTTTGGATCCCATTTGCCAATCATTCTGTTCTTAATGAAATAATGTGAGTAGACATGATACAACAAAGTTATAACATATGTTAACGTGTTACTGGATTAAAAAAAGATGATGTGTTATCCTCACGTCACAAAGCCACAAAATGCTGGGATGCTAAGCTATTTTTTTTTTTTTTTTTATTGCAGCTTCTAGACCCACCAGAATCACCTCAACAAATAAATCAATGCATAATAGAGGAACCCACTCAAAAACAGTCAATGTTAGTATTGGACATATAAAAGCAATCATTTTATACCCCTATTCATGTTAGACTGACAGGGGGAAAAACACAGGAGAGGACAATGAGGACAGATCCGATTTGGATTCAATCAAGCTAACACACCACAGATGGAAAGTGAACTTGACTACTCACTTCTCTGGATCTCTTTTCTTTTCTTGGGGTTCGGGGGGATGACTGTGAACGCTTTGTGACTGAAACAGAGAATAAACACATACTCTGGTTCAGTATCTCTGTCAGGTTACATTGGCATTTAGGCATTTAGTTGATGCTCTTCTTACAATGAGTGAGCATTGTCTGCCATGAAGAGATTTAGCTCTGCAAACATTTCTCAGAGGCAGAAATAAATTAAACCAAAGCAGAATCTAGACCCGGACCCTCTGGTAGCTCTCTTTGGCATTACCGATGAAGATGATCCTCATCTGACATCTGCAGAGTGCCGCATGGTTGCCTTTGCCTCACTTTTGGCTAGACGCGCAGTCTTGCTCAAATGGAAAGATGCTGCCCCGCCCACACTTAGTCAGTGGCTTCGAGACATAATGTCCTGCCTTAAATTGGAGATGATACGCTTCTCAATCAGTGGCTCTGGGGAGAAATTCTATAAGACCTGGGGACCCTTTTTGACAAACTTTCATAACACCCAAACGATATAATGTGACATGCATTCTATCCCTGCCCTTGACACGAAAATAACACCTGACTTCATGGAAATAGCTACATCCTTAGTTTCATTTCTTTATTTCTAGATACTGTGCCTCATACCTATTCTAGGTAATTGAGAGGGTGGGAGGGTAAGGGGGTGGGAGGGTGGGGGGGTAGGGACGTCTCATTTTATTACTGTCACTATTATCACTTTTTATTTTTATATGATACTACATTGATGTATATTTTGTAACAGTGTGGAATATGCCTGTCCAACCCTGGGAACTTTTGTTGAAAATCTCAATAAAAAGATTTTGAAAAGAAAAAGAAATAAATTAAACCTCAGTGGGCGGAGCCGAAGAACCACAGTTTATCAGAGTGGAAGTTAACTAACTGGTAAACTTGAATGGTAACGAACTGGAATATAAACAGCAATGATTTATTTTTTCACTCATTCATGATCAGGCATCATGATGTTGAAGGTCAGCAACTGGCTAACTAGCTTACCTAGATCTTATTATGGTTCAATTATTTTTTTTCAAGTTAGTAGCAGAGCGCTAGGCTTCATAATATAAAATCTTTTCACTTGGCTTTAGTCTAAAGTTTCTTAGGCAAAAAAAACTGTTGTTCTCTGGCTCCACCCACTGAGATTTAACTCAACCAATCAGATTATTTCTGCCTCCGGGAAACGTTTGCAAAACTAAAACCACAATCTGCCCACTGTGGCCCCTCTTCCAGCCCCACAGTCAGGTCAGGCAGGTTCTGACTGCGATCAAAACACTAACCGTTAGACTCCGTTGGATCGAGTCATTTGCATCGTAAGATAAAGAGTAATTATGCAAGTTTTAGCTGACTGGTGCCAGGTGAGAGTTAATCCCCTGATTTGGCACTGGTGCAGCCTAGAGGCATCTCTACTCATGTTTTAATGCCATGTTGCTTTCTAATAAACTTAAACATGAACTAGTGATGCACAAATATATCGGTTGAATATCGGAAATGGCCGTTTTTTGCATTGTTGACAACAATCGGCTCATCGGCCGATAAGATTAAATCCACCGAGGGCAGTGGCCGATACTCATTAACATATATTGCGTCACTAATCTGTTCCAAAGACGTTCAAGTTTGAATGGAAGGACAGCCTATTTGTTTATTTTAATTAAAAAAGGCATTTTTGGTGATGTGAAAGAATGTTACAATGAAAGATGTTCCTTAAATCTATATGTTCATTTGCTTTCTATTTATTTAGTTCAATTTCAAAAAGGGCATTTTTGGTTATGTGAAAGTTGTTGTAGTAAAAGCGGATCCTTAAATCTATATTCATTGCAAAGTATAATGAAGGGCAGAATATAGATTATTTTGGCAGGGAACAAATAGGTCAATACGAAACAAAATATCGGCAGGCTATCGGTATCGGCCCAAAATTTCCATATCGGTGCATCCCTAACATGAACTTTGGGAAAGATGGACACTGCTGTGGTGGGGGGTGGAGTTTGTTGGTGTGGAGGTTAACATGGTAGATTAAGAATTACAACCACACAGTTTAACATGAACATGCAACATTAAAACACTAGACAGCATCATGTTATCTAAATCTGAATAAATGTTATATTCATTTTAAGTGTTCCCTCCTCCTGTATGAAGTTCCCTCCTGCCTGCACAGTCTGTGGCTCCTGGCTGAAGTCCAATCTCAAAAACTGTCTCTGCTAAATCTAGAGCTGCAACGATGAATCGATTAGTCGTCAACTATTAAATTAATCGGCAACTATTTTGATAATCGATTAATCGGTTTGAATCATTTTTTAAGAAAAATAAGTCAAAATTCTCTGATTCCAGCTTCTTAAATGTGAATATTTTCTGGTTTCTTTACTCCTCTATGACAGTAAACTGAATATCTTTGGGTTGTGGACAAAACAAGACATTTGAGGACGTCATCTTGGGCTTTGGGAAACACTGATCCACATTTTTCACCATTTTCTGACATTTTATAGACCAAACAACTAATCGATTACTCGAGAAAATAATCGACAGATTTATCGACAATGAAAATAATCGTTAGTTGCAGCCCTAGCTAAATCCTCACGTTCCTGCTACTGACTTTCAGGAGGCTGCATTTGTTTTATATGTGTTTGTTCCTGGATGTTTACTCCGTTCCCCTGCCTGCCTGCCTGCCTGTCATGCCTGCAGGTGGTAAAGCGTGTGGGATTAAGCCGCTGCAACAGATGGTTCAGACACAGCAGTGTAAAGCTGGATCCTGCAGGACTACCTGGCAGGAGGTTCCCACACTTCTCCATGTCAAGCACCTCCAAACAGATACACATTACACCATGAACCCCCATTTTGATTACATTTTGTCCATCTGACAGGATATTGGTATGAGGCTTCAGCCAATATGGGTTTTTGAAGGCTAGTGCCAATATTTTTGCATTGATGTTGCCTGTAACCACTGATATATCTTTAAATTTTTATATTCAAGTATTCCTGGCAGTTCCTGGAAAAGCCTATGAAACAGCATTTAGAGCATCATGGGACACTAAAACTCACTGAAACCCCACTGAAACCCAGACTGATGAAATTAGTGTAATAGTGTCAGCAGCTCTTTAGTGACATCACACCTATTCAATGGTAGAGGAACTCTGGGAGACATTACTGCCTTTAAATGAAGAACTAATTTACAAGAATCATTACTGAACAATTAAATGAATAAACAAAATGTTCAAAGAAAATAAAATTTCATTACAAGGTTTACAGACAGTTTTTCTGTAGCTGTGTTCAGGGAGGAACCTCTGTCATATCAGCAGTGGAAAACAGTGCTATCTGATATTTAATAAAAAGCATATCAATATCGGCTCCATGCAAACCAATATATTGGTACATAATTAAATATACATAACTACTGTAGCTGAGGAGATAACAATGGACACCTGTGATCAGAATAGTTTCATATATTTTCTTACTTTTATAACTTATAGTGCATGAAGCACAAATCAAATTGAACTGTTCCTCATTCTTTGTGGACCCAAGGACCCCTGGGTCTCCTATGGCAGTGGTTCGCAACGTGGGGCCCGGGGACCACCAGGGGTCCTTGAGGGGGTTCCAGGGGGTCCCCAAGCAAATTGATGAATTGTTAAACTTCAGCATTATTTCATTTACAGGAAGTTAACACAATTAAAGAATGTAGAAGAATGACTGTTCTGATCATAGTTTCACTGTTATCTCTCTACCTACAACACCGATAGTCATGGAATTCTGGCAAAATCATATCTGACAATAAAAATATTCTCAGATTTGGGTCTGAGAGACAAAATCTCGTCAAATGGGGGTCTGTGGCTCTAATGTGGACTAGATTAGGGGTCCTTGATATGAAAAAGGTTGAGAGTCACTGTCCTATGGGACCCAACATTTTAGACAAATCAATAATGTCTCACCTCTGATTTGCATACTGCATCTTGGCTCTGTCTGTCCGCTGCTCCCTCTGGGTTTCTCCGGGTTTGGAGGTGACGGCTCCATGCTTCGCAGGACCGGTGGTCTTCTGGCAGGTCGGGCAGGTTTTGGGACAGTTCCCAGCCGGTTTGGGAGCGGTGCAAGTGGACCTGGCTCTCCTCTCACACCTGGCTTTGGAGGCTGCGCTCTGCTGTTTGACTCCTTCACACCTGTTGCTCTGCGGACATCTTGGGCAGCTCGCCGCCCGGCTTTGACGCGCAGCGGGCACTTTGAGTTCACTTTCTGCTCGGTTTGCCGGTTTTGTTTTCACCGGTTTGCTTTTCTCCAACAACAACTTTGTTGTCGTCTCCACTGGTTTCGGCTTGATAACCTTCGTTGCTGGCATTTTTTCCAAATAAAAATAACCTACACAAACTCTCTCTCTCCGGGTATTGCGTCCTCACCTAACATGTGATATATGGATGAGGTGATCATCTTCTGTCGTTATCTTTTTCTGTTAATAAGCCTTGATACTAAAATGAAAAACCTCACCTTTTCGTCTGCAATGACGTTAAAATGAGGTGGTAGCTAAGGAACATGTACCTTAACAACGCCAGTGTCAAGCCCGCAGAATAGAGAATAGAACTTCTGGTCGGACCTTTCAAAATAAAAGCCCTATGTTTAAGGAGAAGTCTTGTAGGCTAAATGAAAATTCCTGTATTTTCTTTTCTTTAATGAAGAACAGGCAGTCCACGCACCTTAGCATTTTTACTGTTCAATCCCCTGGGCGTCTATTAATTAAACTTTATGGAAAAATCCATGCATTTAATAGGTCTAGTATATTTGCCACCAAAAACTAAAATTTCTTTATTTTGACTATTTCTTTACTATTTTCTACATGGAGCAATTACTGATGACTGAGAAAATACTAGGTTATGATTTGGTAAATGTGATAAATCATTAGACATATGTCACCAGATACACACAGTAGAGCACACATCAGTCCTAAATGCTGATGTGTTTGTTTGTTGTTGTTTTTTGTTTGTTGTTTTTGCAGATCGCCTATAGCTTCCACATAATTTTCAGCCAATTTTTGTTTGAACGTTCCTCTCCATTTTAATCATAAAAACTATGTTAAAGTTAAATTTGGACTCATTTAGGCTAAGGTATGTATGTGGCACTGTTCATGTGACTCCAGAGACAGGTAGCTCCTGCAGAAAACAGCCTTGACCAGCCAAACTGTTTGCAGGTGAAAATATATTGTGGGCACTTTTATCCTGGTCTTAGCTTGTCTACCAGCATCAGTGTTGTAATTTACCACTTTAACCAGCATCAGACCATCTCTGCCCAGTTTACAGTAAGATCAGCAGTACCATTAAAACACAGCTCAGACCATCAACCAGCTTTACCTGGTCTAGGCTGGATTTTCAACAATGTCTGTGCTCATAGTACATTTGAATGCACCATAATGCTATTTAGCTAATGTTTTCAATATATGTTAAAGGAATAGCCTACTCTTTGTTGTTCTATACATCCCAATAGTCTATCAATGATTCTTTTTTATTTGTTTCAAACCTTCTTTTTTCGTTTTCAGTTATACAAACATTTCTTGGCAGAGCTGGTCTGGAGGCAGACATAATCTCATTGGTTGAGTTAAAGAGCAGCTCTGTCTCTGAAAAATGTGTAGCCAACCGCAGCCAATCTGAACATTTTACGCTTTATTTTGAAGGCAATATCAACCAATTTCCGGCATTGTCCTGTCTGTGTGTGGCTAGCTTGACGCAGCTGCAGATTAAACTATCTGACGCACTTCACTTTGTTGACAGTATGTGTGCGAGGCGCACAGCTCAACGTTAAGTCCTGTCTGTTGGCCAGTATGTCCGTCCACTGGCAGCTGATCCGATTACTGACATGCAATACTACACCAGTCACATGACCAGACCTATAAGAGCTTATTAATCATTTATATAAGGGTAGATATTGGTTATTTTATGTTTTAGACATTCTCCTGTGCCCATGCACACACAGACACACCCTACCGAAAAAGAACTACATCAATTCTATAATACATTTTAGAAGGATGCTATACAACGAATATTCATATAGGAATATTATAGGAATACCATAGGAGATAACAATACCATATCGAGGACTTGGAGCCAAAGGGGCGTTAAGTGCGATTTTGGGCGAATATGAGTATTAGGCCCTACATATCAATTGAAAGGTCTCAGTGAGATCTTTTCAGTGCCAAGAGAACACAATTGAAATCATGACCCATAAGTTTTTATTAAGCAAAAACTGAAAGCCGTAACAGTAAAAGTAGGGTTTTGTTTGCTGCCAAAAGGGCATAACTGCACTTCCGCCCTTTGACACCTAAACCCCACTTTTGACACTGAACAAGCATTGTGGGCAGAGGACTTTAACAGCACTTAGGTCAACTAAAAATGCATGCTGACATAAGTAATCCTAGCATGGCAGCATGATCACATAATGTTCAGTAAGTATCCTATTCATATCCTAATTAATATTCTAGGCCAATATTAGATGAATGTAAATATGTTAATATTCCCATGAAATAGTTAGGCCTATAGATTCAAAATGTTATTTTATAATGTTAGGAGTGTGAACTGGTCAAGATGAGCTCTGATAGTCAGACTGCTGGTAGCTGAAGTTCTCCTTCAGTGTTATGAGGAGTTTTAAAGGTCTTTTAGAATCGTAGTTTAGAATCAGAAGTAGTTTCTTATGTCTATAGAGGTTTATTAAAAAGGTTTATTAAAAGTTTTTAACAGAAAAAATGTATCAATCAATTCGATGTGTTCCATGTAGCCTACAATTTTAAAGGCCTTGGTGAAAGTTGCTGAGCATTACTTCAAGATAAAGATATTCATTCTGATCTTGTTTTATATTTCAGTGTTGATTGAAGTGTAATTGCTAAATTTGTATTAAAATGAATGTGTTTTACAATTGTTGTATTGGCTGTATTGGAACAATGTTTGTGCCAAAAAGGCATATTTCACTCTTTTGCCATTTTTAAAAAAGTTAACAAATATAATTCAACTTAAACTGTAGCAGTATTGTTTTGATAGCAATGCTCAATCTGATAACACAAAAAGTTAAAATATTGTGCTGTATGTGGTAACGGCAGTTTTGGCTCTCCTGTAAAATCTACTATAACGCACTTACCCTCGATATATAAGGTGACTATAAACTCACCACTGAGTACTGCAGATACACTAAAGTTATGGAAATATTATTATTATTATTATTATTATTATTATTATTAAGTATTATCGTGTTTTTTGTCGCACACACACATACATTTACAAATCCAAATTAGACCAACTACAGATGTTTTATAGGCTCTTGGATGTTTTTATTTAAAAGCCATGTTCCCTGCCCTGACACGCACACGCACGCACACAGGCGCACACACAGTTTTGTAGAGTTTTGTGTGTGTGTGTGTGTGTGTGTGTAGTGTAGTGTAGTGTAGTGTAGTGTAGTGTAGTGTAGTGTAGTGTCTGGTCCTCCTGTGCTGTGAGTGGTGCTGTCTCGCCTCTGTCGCTCTGTGAAAACCGCCTCCCGTTGCATTTCTCCAGCGGACTGACCAGGCCCTCGCAGCCGCTGCACGGTGGCCCCAAGCCGGGTTGATTCCCAACTCGGACCCGGCAGGTACGGTGGTGCTGTATCGAGGGACGCAACGTTTTCCTCTGGCGGTTCAATTTCTGGACTATTCTGCAAAAGCAGCCCGGGATATCCCGAAACCCTAAACAAACTGCGACACGCAGCCCGTGCACATCACAAACAGGCCTGTCTGCATTGCAACTTTGTATTATTGGCAGAGCTGAAGCCAGATAATGTGAGGTGAGGCTGGGAAATTATTGTCTGAGGGACGGTGACGCGCACTTCACTTCAACCTCTGCGCTGTCAGACTAGGAAGTGAGGTTTACACACGCCCATTTCAGCTGTCGACCCTGGAAAAAAAAAAGCCAAAATCCGTTGATCAGATACAGTAACAGACTTTTATAAACATGCAAACGCTGTTGGATGTGCGATACAGAGAATAAGCTGCAGGACGCCGCTGATTTCGGGAGGTAGGTGACCAGAGAGCTTTACGCAGAACGTGGAGATGAGAATACCCCCCTCCTGTTTGTTAAAATGTTATTATCGTGAGACTTGTTCACTGTGAAGGCCTGTCTCCATCTTTATTTTTTATAGTCACATGCATGATCGCAGGCCTAATTAGAATCAGAGCTCAGTGTTACTAATTGCCGTCGCCGTCGTCCGTGAGCCGACACGGGAGCGACAGACAGGCTGCGGGCCAGATGTCAGCATCTGCCCGGTGTGCGTGGAGTGGCACCTGCTTGCGTGGTGATGGTGCGTGGATTTAGCTGAGTGCAGGCTGCTGACAGAGCAGGACCAGCGGGGTCTGGAGCCCAGGGGTGCTCACACATTTTCAAGGACCCCCCCATGTGAACACCCATGAGGCCACGAACTCCCGTTTGGATAAGATTTAGTCTCCATATGGGAATATTTATGTTTTCGCTGGTGATTTAGAGCTGTACTAGCCTATGTAATTGTGGACTCTATAGGTGGCGATCATGATTCTCATTAATTCTCTAATTGGGATCATATCTAGTGAATTACATTGTAGTGAAGTTAAACTAGTCCTCATTTTGCCGGGGGACCCGCAGGAACCCGCCTGGGACCCCTGGGGTTCCCCGGACCCCACTTTGGGAACCACTGTAGCCAAATAAAACCACATGCCCGGCATACTGACATGTTGTTTGTCAGAGGCCCGAATGAAAAGCAAAATGAAACTCCTACTGAGTCTGTCTGTTCACTGTCAATAACTTGCTGCAGTGTTGCACATGTTGCCTGTTACTATAGTAACTCTGTGATACATTTTAGTAGAATACTATAATCTCACCATAACGATATAGAAGTCCCTACAGGAATATTATTTAAATATTACAGTGATACCATGAGATAGTATTGAAAAAAAAAAAAGTATGCCAGTGTCATGTTTAAATCACTTCCCAAAACAAACTTTTATTGAAAAGCTTACCTTTAATCCTCGTCTGATTTTAGCCAAGTTGCCTCATTCATTATTGAATTGAAACATTTCTATAAGATTTTGATTTATTTATCGTCATTTGTTTGTCTTTTTTATCTCTTTGCTGTGTTTATTTTTACATTACCTTCAGTTTTTATTTTGCTCTACATGCTTTCTTCCTCGCACTTGTTCCTTGTGAAGCACTTTGTAACTTTGGTTTTGAAAGTTTATTATTATTGTTATTATTGTTATTATTCCTTTTTCAAGTGTAATAATCTAGCTATCTATCTATCTATCTATCTACCTGTCTATCTCTGTCTATCTATCTGTCTATCTATATCTATCTATCTATCTATCTATCTATCTATCTATCTCTCTATCTATCTGTCTGTCTATCTATCTATCTATCTATCTATCTATCTATCTATCTATCTATCTATCTATCTATCTCCTCTCTCCTACAGTGTGCTAAAGTGCTGAAGGATGGACAGAGAGCTGGTTCGGCAGAGCCAATCAGAGCACGGCGAGCCCGCCAATGGGACCGGCCCTCAGACTGGCCCCGCCCCCTCCGCCTCCGCCGCCACGCCCGGCTCCTCCGCCCTCGTCACCCCCACCCCTCCCCGCCTCACCCCCAACCCCACGCTGCTGGACTCCCCCCCGCCCACGCTGACCCCCTCCTCCTCCTCCCCCCCGCCCCCCCTCACCCCCGCCCCCTCCCTCTCCACGTCACACGGACCCAAAGCGGCGGCGGCGGTGGTGGCGGCCAGCGGCGCTCCGTCTCCCCACACGCTCATCCCCGGGCCGCCTAAGCTCACCTCCACCGCCAGCCCCACCCTCCGCACCTACTCCCGCCCCATCCTCCCCTCGCCGACGAGCATCTCCAGGACGCCCGCTTCTCCCACGACACAAACCCCGAGCTCCGCCTCTTCCTCCTCCTCTTCCTCCTCCTCCTCTTCTTCCTCCTCCCCCGCCGTAGCCAGCACCGCCTCGCTTCCCTTCTCTCCTTCCTCTTCCTCTGTAACGCACGGCAACGCCACCACGTCAGCCAAGACCTCCACCACCCTGACCAATGGGAACACAAGGCCCGTCTCCACGCCGACCTCCACACCGATCACGCCCTTTCATACGCCGGCCAGTCCGACTGGCAGACAGGTAACTGACGCACCCACATGCTGTACCTAAGCATTCTCACACACACACACACACACACACACACACACACACACACACACACACACTGCTAGAGGACATACACCCATTGCATAAGATATGTTTTTCCCCCATATACCCTATTCCCACGGCGGCCATTTTGAATTTACGTCACACTCGAGGTGGGAAGCGACCTGAAAAAGCATCAAAGAATCAGACAAACTTTATAATTTCACAGATTCCCCACAGAAAACCATATTTGAAACAAATGGAAGAATCCAGAGGCATAAGTTCACATTTTAAGACAATTTGGCTCACTAGCTACCAGAATCTAGCCTAGGTAGCTAGCTAGAGGCTAACTAGCTAGTGGCTAATTAGCTAGCTAACTTCACTGCTAAATTCAAGCAGTCTTTGCAGTTGTTGCTCCTGAGATTTCTAGTTAACTTGCCGTTTCTTAGTTGTCTCTTATTTGTTGAAGTAACACTAGTTTTATACACCAATCTTCTGGGTAGAGTTTCCCAGCCCGTCTGTGACGAAAGTTCAAAATGGTGTTTTTCTAATTCTAGCGGATAACTGTTTTTAAAACTGGTATAACTCATGAACGCATTATGTTATCCCATCCAAATTTGGTACAATTGTGCACGTATCATGTCTCAGCCAACCTGTTAAATTTGGTGTCATTTCGCCAACTGGGGGAGCTACAGCAACCTGTTACATTTTAAATGATCGTAACACGGTGACTGTAAATCGTAGAAACACAATTCTTTAATAATTAATCTTTAATAATTTTGCCTTGGCCTTCACCTTGTGGTCCACATGGGAACCACAGCATACTATGAGAAACATGCCAGCTATATGAAGATATGACAGATAGACAACGTGGCTACAACAGAGTTTGATATGAGAAAATGTTTCCTCGATCTAAAGCATCAGCGGTAAACGTCAGGTTTTGGTGTCAGTCCCTCAGAATCAAAGAGCGAGGGCTTCTTTCTAGAGCCGCCATTTTGCACCAAGAGACGTTCAACAATCATACAGGGAGAAATCCATCGTAGAAGAGGAGAGAGACCAATTTCTCCACCCACAGGAGCAGGAGAGAGACCAGAATGCAACGCAGCAGAGAAACAGGTTGCGTTTTGAGTATAAGGGGGCGTGGCCTCAATCAGAGACACGCCCCAATGTTCACAAACGAGTTGACTTGCTAACTAGGCTGTATTTATATGCCCATACGCCCTCCTTTGAAAGGCATTCTGGGAAATGTAGTAAATCAACTGAAGCAGAAGTAGACGAGGCAGGTTGAGGGAAAGTGGGTTCACCAAAAGTGTAAATTACAACGATGATGGGCCTGTCTAACAGAGTATCCCAGGGTGGATTTCTCCTTTAACGCAGTTTCTTGTGGTGTAAAGATAAACAGTGGAGCAGTGGAAACGACCGCTTGTCCGACAGATAAGACACATTAATGTGTTATGAGGATAGTTTTTGCCGTCTGTTTACGGCAGCTTATATAGATCTCTATATCAGTGAGACACAGACCTTCCTGACCCAAACATGTAGTAACACCCCGGAGGTTTATCTCGGTCCATGCTGCGGCTCCACAGTGCTGCTGTGGCTCTGCTGGCTGGGTCAGTGTCTGCCTGCCTCTGTCTGTTTGGGGTTGTCACTTCCTTTCTGTTTGCTTTCATCTGTGTATGTTTCACATCCTTAGCCTTGGGTTTGATACCTCCTCGGCTTGTTTACTGTGTGAATAATTGTTTTGTTGAACTGTGGGCAGCTCCAACCTCACACACACACACACACACACACACACACACACACACACACGTGGGCAGGCATGCGCTTTTGCTTAGCCATGCTCCCTTTATCTGCACTGACATCTGTCTTCGTTTCTGTGCCAGACAATTTTGCATATTTGAAACACAGTATTCAAAATTCTAAATTTGCATTGTTTGCTCTCTTTGGTTTCCACCCTCTACACACACACACACACACACACACACACACACTCTGTCAACCTGTGGGTTTGCCTGCCTAAGAAATGTAACACAAGTTGTAGACATCCTGGCTCTAAAGCTCTCCTCCCTCCCTGTTGTGCTTCCCTTCCCCTCCTCCCCTCCTCCCTCTCCCTTGCCTCCCTTTGTTCCAGGTATCACAGGCCCATCCCCTGGGCGCACCTGGTCTTGTGCGAGCCAATCAGAGCACCTCACCTGTCAGGCAGAGGGTATCCCAGCAGACACTGCTCCTGGGGAAAGGTCTCAAAGGGTCTGGCCAAGACCAGGTGCTGCTTAGAGCTCAGATGGTAAGCATGGACACACGCAAACTCATATTTACACTGATTTTACATTTCAGGTGTTTAGCTGGAGTATCCAGAGCGACTTATAATGAGAGCAACAGATAAATAAACTTAAATTCCTAGATTACCAACATTACAGGTGGCCAGTAGTAAGGCTCAGAGTTATGTGCTGCATTCATGTTACATAGGAAAGATGGTAGATTTGAGATTCCTGCTGGAAAATACCGTTCACAGCAGCTTTTAGGTGATAATACAACCAGGACCTCAGGATTTGGCGATAGATCCACCAAATCTCCAATTTACTGAATTCTGATTTCACCAAATAAGCAAGAATCTGAAGTGTAGGGAGTGATATATTCATTGTTTGATATATGTTTTTGTTTTTATTTTATACTGTTCTACTGCTTCTATTTATTTGATCTTATTCATTTTATTGTTCTTACTTCCTCGGTGCCTCAAGCCCTTTGGCCTTATTCTCATTTTATCTGCCTTGTCTGGTTTTATTTTCTTTTGTAAAGCACTTTGTAACATTGTTAATAAAAGTGCTATATAAATAAAGTTTATTATTATATTATTATTATTATTATTTAAAACAAACAAAATGAACAATTTTCATCACGTGAGTCAGTTTGTTGATCGTAGCTCTTAAACTCTTACCTGCTGGATACTTGTGTTTGTGGCGTTTGGTTTGCTGTAAAACATAAACTACCACAAAACGTGTGTGTGTTGAGTGTCAAACGGCTTTGAATAATTATCGCCAACAACAGCCGAAGTCTACGGAGAACGTTCACAGTGTTTGACGATTTCAAACGGCTTCGAACGCACGAACAAGTCGGTGCTCTGGGGTGTCAGGTCGCTCAAACGAGACGTGAACACACAACACTAGTGCTATGGGTGATATTCCTGTGACTCTCTAGGATGATCATGTAAGAGACAAGAGCTAGGAAAAGAAATGGATAGAAACAATAAAATAAATAAAGAATAAATGTAATAAACGCTCAGGAGAGAGGTAGAAAAGTGTTTTTATTTTCACAATGAAAGCAAATTAGACCAAAAGGAGGAAGTGATAAGAGAGGGGATGTTATTCAGTGGAAGAGTGTGATTCATTCTCTCGCACGCACACACACACACACACACACACACACACACACACACACATGCACACTCTGTTTCAGTGCTTGAATATTTGCTATACTCTGTGCTTGAATCCCTGCTCTCCTGCATTTATTTATCCTCCTTTATTCTCTCCTTCTCCTCCTCCTCCTCATCTGTCCCTCTTTCTCCCTGCAGCTGATTCTTACGTCTGCTATGCGACCTGCCTCATCCTCCTCTTCCTCCTCTACCTCTTCCTCACCTTCCCCCCCTTCCTCTCACCCTGCTTCCGCTCAGGTGAGCCGCTCAGCAAGTACGATTGTGTGTGTGTGTGTGTGTGTGTGTGTGTATGTGCCAGTGGTGGAAGAAGTACTCTGATCCTTTACTTAAGTAAAAGTACCAATACAGCAATGTAAAAATACTCCATTACAAGTAAAAGTCCTGCATGAAAAATCCTACTTAAGTAAAAGTACATAAGTATTTGCAGCAAAATGTAGTTAAAGTATTAAAGTAAAAGTAGTGGTTTGGTCCCTCTGACTGATATTTTATTATATATGACATCATTCAATTATTAATACTGAAGCATCAGTGTGTAAGCAGCATGTTACTGTTGTAGCTGCTGGAGGTGGAGCTAGTTTGAACTACTTTATTTACAGTTAGCTAGTTTAGTCCAGTGGTTCCCAACCTAGGGCTCGGGCCCCTCCAAAGGGTCACCAGATAAATCTGAGGGGTCGTGAGATGATTGAGTTCTGACTTTTTGTCTAATCTTTGATTTTTGCTGAAATATTGGATCATTTGAACATTTATTGAAATGAAACCATGTGAGGTTTAGAGGGAAAAATCACTATTTGGTGGAGCTGTTAACAACTCATAGACATCTGAAATGTGACCCGACTACACACTGCTTTTTGTAAGACGTCAAAAGCCAAAAAGGTTGGAAACCACTGGTTTCATCTTTAACAATGTGTTGTATTTTAAAAGCTTGTTATATTATCCACTGTGTCAAATCTCCATCTGAAAAGTAACTAAAGCTGTCAAATAAATGTAGTGTAGAAAGTACAATATTTCCCTCTGAAATGTAGTGGAGTGGAAGTATAAAGTAGCATCAAATGGAAATACTCAAGTACAAGTATCTCAAAATTGTACTTAAGTACAGTACTTGAGTAAATGTACTTAGTTACTTTCCACCACTGGTATGTGCCACAATATTTAAATCTTTAATCCTTAAATACAACGCAGGAAAGTGTAATAGTGAAAGTTTGTAGAGTTTGAGATGTAACTGTAACATTTCTCTTCTTCTTCTTCTTCTCTGTTTTCCTCCCCTCTCCTCTCCAGCTGCAGAGTCTCACCCTGAGGCCCCCGCCCCCCGGGACGCTCACCATCCCCCCCTCCCTCCGCCTCAAACCCCCCTCCTCGGCCCCCCCTCCCCTCTCCCGCCCCCGCGCCCCGCTCTTCCCCCCCCTCAGGCCGCGGCCGCAGCCCGGCGCCACGGCAACGGAGAACAGCCCGACCGCGCCTACTCGCCACCTCTCCGTCCCGCCGCCAAGTAGGTCCCCGGTGATCGCTCACCGTAATAATAATGAGTGTTTGCCTGTGCAACATGTCGCATGTCAGGAAAGATTTTTTTCCTTTGTTTATCTGGGGAAAGTCAACAGAGCAAGCTTACTGTCAAAGTCAAAATAGGTGAAGAATCTGCCAGTAAACCAAAAATATAAATATTTATTGATTACCTGGAAAAATACGTGGAGTCCCAATTATGTGATGGTGATGAAAAGCTACATGGATACAGAGACAAAACCCAAAGTACTGATTACGTTTGTTTTAACCAGCAAATATTTGGTATGGTTTCTTGATAAAAGTCTAAAACCATTAACCGATTATCAAAATTATAATCCATTAATTTTCTGTCGATCGACTAATTCAGTGGTTCTCAGCGTGGGGTCCGGGGACCACCATGGGTCCTTGAGGGCATCCCAGGGGGTCCCCAGCAAATTGATGAATCGTTAAACTTCATTATTTCATTTACAAGAACAATTAGAGAATGTAGAAGAATGACTATTTTGATCATAGTTTCACTGTTATCTCTCTACCTACAATACAGATAGTCATGGAGTTCTGGACAAAATCATATCTAACAATAAAAATATTCTCAGATTTGGGTCCGAGGGACAAAACCTCATCAAATGGGGGTCCGTGGCCCTAATGTGGACTACATTAGGGGTCCTTGATATGAAAAAGGTTGAGGACCACTGGACTAATTGATTAATCGCCTAATCGTTTCACCACTACTACTTTATTTATCCAGGGCAATTCAACCAGTACAACCACAGTCTAACTACTGCTGGTCACAGAGCAGCTATAGCAGCTGGGGGTTCAGTGCCTTGCTAAAGAGCACTTCAGCAGTAGTTACTGAGGCAGGAGAGAGTGTGTCTCTTTCACTTTCTCCAACCACATTTTTCCAGCTGCTCCTGGGATTTGAACCGGCAACCTTCCAGTTTTGAACGCTGTGTGTCTTTTTGTCACCTCCACGCTCTCTCATTGACATTTTTGCCCCTTTTCCCCTCCCTCTACTCTCTCTCTTTCTTCCTCTCTCTCTCTCTCTCTTTCTCTCTCTCTCTCTCTCTCTCTCCCTCTCCCTCTCTCTTCCTGCAGCTCTCTATTCTCCAGTGCGAGCCGTCCCTCTCAGACCCAGACTCCACTCTCCAAACGGCCACAGAGCGCCACCGCCGAGGCAGAGCTCGACCTTCCAGCCGATCGCCGCCGCTGCCGCCCCCGCCGCCCCCGCCGGTCAGGCCCCTCCCATCAACAGGCACCTGGCTGGACCGAAGAGCTGTCCGTTACCCCAAACCACGCACATGCCCGGCCAATCCCAGCACAGCTCGTTATCTGTGCCCAACCCCATGACGCCTGCTTCCCATTTTGAGCGGTCACCATCCGCGGCGAGGCAGCTGCAGATCATCGCCCTCTCCTCCGGCCGCCAGCCGCAGTCCGGCCCGTTCACCCACGCTTCGGTCCAATCGGCGCCTCCCGCTGTGGAATCGCCCGAACTTGCAGGCCAATCACAGAGGACGTTGAGCGGGGAAGACGTGCTTCCTCTCCCTCTAAACCCGTCATTGCCAAAAACGACTTCTCCCCTCCCTTCGCCTCCTTCTCTCCTGTGTCCATCCTCCCCTCTCAGTCGGGCCGGGCCTCCGACACACTCTCCGGTCCAACAGGGGGAGAAGCAGAGCCGGGCGAGGGAGAGCGAAGAGCAGAGAGAAAGAGGAAGAGTGACTGGGCTGAGGCAAGGGACCGGGGAAGAGGGAAGTGTTGGGAAAGACTTGAGGTTGGAGAGAGACGACCAAAGAGAACGAGAGAAGACGAGCGAGGAGAAGCAGAGACTTGTGACCGAGAAGGAAGGGAACCTTGTCGGTCAGAAGGAGCAGAGAGTTGAAACGGTTAGAGAGGAAGAACGAATGGAAGTGACCGAGGAAGGGCAGAGGGAAAGAGAGAGGACAGAGGGAGGTGAGGAGAAGAAGAAAGAGGAGGAAGAGGAAGAAGAGACTCCCATGGACCAGTCTGAGAACCTGACCAGTCAGGTTTTCCACCCGTACCAGAACTTAGAGACTAACCCAAAGCTAGGCGCAGTTACAGTTCAAGACTCCGCCGCAGAAACTAAACCAATTCTGGGTCTAATCCCGGTCTCAGCCCCAGTTCCAATCCCAGTCTCAGTCCCAGTCCAGGTCCCAGTCCCTGTCCCAGTCCCAGTCCCAGTCCCAGTTTCAGTCCCAGTTCCAGTCCCAGAGGTTTCTATCCAGAGTCAGAGGCTACCGGAGCCTCACAGAGACGTCCAGCCAATGAGCCAGGAGGATTTCTGTGAGAACATGTCGACTCAGTCCGACAACCAGTCAGGTACCTCCAACACACACCTGTAGAGCTGAGTTGAGTGAGTAGAGTAGAGTAGAGTAGAGTAGAGTAGAGTCAGTGGTGGAAGAAGTACTGAGATCTTTTACTTAAGTAAAAGTAGCAATACAACAATGTAAAGATACTCCATTACAAGTAAAAGTCCTGCATTCAAAATCTTACTTAAGTAAAAGTACATAAGTATTGGCAGCAAAATGTACTTAGAGTATCAAAGTAAACATACTCATTATGCAAACTGTCCCCATTTAGAGAGTTATATTTTTCATAAATTATTGGAATATTAATACTGATTTATTGACATACATGTACATGTAAGCAGCATTTTAAAATTGTCAACGTGAAGCTAATCTTAACAATTTAGCTATACTTTTGGGTAGTCTAATCTATAACAATGCTATTTTATAGTTATTTTATAAAGATGATCAAATGTTTTAAATATAAAATATTGATCTGAAAAGTAACTAGTAACTATAGCTGTGAAATAAATGTAATGGAGTAAAAAAGTACAATATTTCCCTATAAAATGTGGTGGAGTATAAGTACAAAGTAGCATAAAAAGTAAAAAGTAAAGTACAAGTACCTCAAAATTGTACTTGAGTAAATGTACTTAGTTACTTTCCACCACTGAGTTGAGTTGAGTTAAGGTTAGGCAATTGTCATCCATTTTCACAGTGATAAAACGCAGAAACATACCAATAATATACACAAAAAAAACCAACAAATCGTTTAGTTTTGTCATTTCCACAGTGATAAAACACAGAAGTAACTTAAAGGTGCTGCACGTAATATTTTAACATCAGTAAGTCATTATCACATTAAGTTTGACATCAGTGTAATTATCGTAAACAAACAAGCTGTCAGTTTCTCACAATGGCAATGACAGGAAATGTGGTCTTAATTTTGAGAAACATTCGCACTAACAACACCACTGAAGTGAGACAAAGGCGGCCAATCATCTCATTTGTTTACATTTGACAGTGATGTGTTTATGTTTAAAAATGCTACATGTGGCATCATTAATAAAACACAGTGATAAAATACAGAAAGGAGATAAGATTGTGCAGGTGAGACGACAAGCAAAGACACAACTGAATTAAACTGTAGAGATTTATTCATCAGACATTATGTCAAAATTGCATCTTTCAGTAGACTTCATTAAGAGGTGAGAGCTTTTCATCAGACTTGTAGATGCATCAGTTTATGTTATTGATTTATTGATTGTCCATATTTATCTTTTTGCTCTAACACCACTCTTCCCTCTGCTCCTCCAGCTCTGTCCAGCCTCTCCTCCCAGTCTCCGCCCTCCTCGCCCTTCATCGTCCCCTCAGCCGATAACCCCCCCCCGCTCCTCCCCGCTCAGCCCGCCCACCCGGCCGACCTCAGCCTATCACAGCACGAGCCCGAGAAAGACGACAAACCCGTCAGCCAGCCGGAGCACCCGACCGAGACCGAGGCCGAACGCCTCGGCCAATCGGAAGATGAGTCCGAGAGCTTCGGCCAACCGGACGGCGGGCCCTGGGCGCCGAGGGCGTGGCCTGAGGGAAGACAGGTCCTGACTCACCTGGTGGAGGGCTTCGTCATCCAGGAGGGGCTGCAGCCATTCCCTGTACGGACACACACACACACACACACACACACACACACACTGCACAATTAGGTTTACCTACCATATTTGATTAAGTCATACTCAGGGTTGGAAATCCTACCCAGAAGGCAGTGAAGCAGATGTAAACAATAACACACTTAACCGGTTTTTAGACAAAAAATTTAAAATGTACAACAACATGATCCTTTGATATAGGTCAGAGATGAGCTAGATGCCAAATTACCAAAGGTCCATAATGTTGATCTATAATGTTAGCTAAATTTAGCAGTTAGCTTCATGTTACATTTATCTTTAAACCAGTTAGGTTGAATTGAAAGTCAACAGTAACAGCCTTATCTTTAGTGCAAACATTAACTATGTATGCTAACATTATGCTTCATATCTTTAGTGACACTTCACTGACAGTCAAATGGTTTATGTTAGCTCTGCCTCTAGCTAACACTAGCATTAGGTGATTTTAGCTGGTTAAAACTGCTACTGTTAAAACTAGATGTCAGCTACTACTTACATTATTAATCATTAATTAGACCTAGTTGGTTTGGAGTTAAATATATTGTTAACAACATGAAGTAGCTGACTGCTAAAATGAGCTAACATGGATCAGCACCATGGATGAATGCAGTCTGGTTGCTGTAGATTTTGATCTGGACCTTCTTTGGTAATTTGGCCACCAGCTCTGCTCATCTCTCCACGA
>NW_027283397.1:0-97500 GCF_046629955.1 Centroberyx affinis | reverse complement strand
ATGGAGCGTCGCGCGGCGCGGAGAGCGAGGCGGGCGTCCGAGCCGGCCGTGACCACCTCCACGCCCACCTCCACCTTCAAGCCCGGCCCCGCCCAGTGGAGCGTGGAGGAGGTGACGGCCTTCATCCACACTCTGCCAGGTGAACCTCAACCTCCTTCACTAGCTCCTCTCTGTTTCACATTATGTCATCGTTCATATTTTGTCCAGGACACTAACAGCAGGCATTGTAGGTTGCAAGAGCATCACCTAAATACCTAATACTAATTTATACCTTGCATGAAAATCTGTCTTCAGTGATTGGATAGCAATCTGATCGCACTTATCCACATGAAAATCCAGGTGTAAAATCACCCAAGACGCACTGGGGATGGATTCAGTCAGATTGGGAGGTGGTTTGAGATGCACAGCATAGTCATGTGACTTGGACTCAAGTCACAGTTGTAATTGCTTGAGACTTGATGCTTGAAGAGAAGACTTGAGACTTGACTTGACTTGGGTTCTGGTGACTTGGGACTTGACTCTGACTTGTACTCTGATGACTTGAAAAGGTTTCTAAAGTCTTGACTTGAGATCTTGTGTTTGTGTAAATGACTTAAATTGAAAGTGATGAGATTTGTTCCAGCAGACGACTGAATTTAAATTCTGTTTTCTGAATTTGTATGGAATGATTGAATTTATTGAAGTTGAAGCTGATTATAGAAATCAAACTCATGATGCTCTTACCAAGTTTTTATCCTATTAAAACCATATTGCATTGAAAAGTCCTAGATATTTAGTTTTCTTTAAGATATTAAATTGATACTGGACTCTTGATTTGTTCTGACTTGACTTGGTAATCTACATTTAGACTTGAGACTTGACTTGAGACTTGAGCCTCAAGACTTGAGACTGACTTGGGACTCTAGTGAAGTTGACTTGGTCTCACCTCCGATGCATAATGACCACAAGTCAGCCAAATGTGAATGGAAATGTTTGTCCAAGCCTAATCTCTACACTCCTCCCAAAACGTTCCGTCCCGAACCAGAAAGAGAAATAGTGAGCAGTTTTGCAGACAGAATTTGCATATTGCGGGGGAGAGGAGGAGGAGGAGGAGGAGGAGGAGGAGGAGGAGGGCAACCGGAGTTCTGTCCAACTGTAGAAGATGCATTTCTGATAACAAGTGTAAATGTAATGTGGATAAATTGCATCTGGGTACAATCTGGATGCAAGTCGCATGAAATGCCAGGTGTAAGATGAGAATGTAAATTCAGGTACAAACAATTTGAATTACAAATGCTTGTGTTGTAAGGAAAGACTTCCATATGTTATATGTTGGCTGCCTGTAAAAAAAAAAAGCACTTTAAAGCTCTTTAAAGCTGCACCAGGCAACTTTGCATGTTGCTCCAAATGACAGCAGAGATTATATTTGAATTGCATAAATTTGAATTTTTCATGCTCATACTGAACCGTTGAAGGAAAACAAACATTTACATTTTCATACAAAATGAATTCAGATTCAAATTCAAATTAATTTAGCACTTTTGAAGCTGTAACCAGCAAATGTTTGGTATTGTTTGGATAAATGACTCAAACGATTATCAAAATCATAATCAATACATTTTCTGTCAATCGACTTATCCATCAATTCACTAATCGTTTCAGTGCTATTAGCTTCACAGGGAATAGAACCCCTAACACTGGCAGTGATACACAGGCCCACACACCCATGTATGCATGCACACACAAACACATACACATATAGGCATGTGCACAGATACAGACACACACACACACACACACACACACACACACACACACACATAAATCCACCGCAGTAACCCTGTGGCACTCCCTCCAGGACGCCGCCTCAGCTTCTTTGCAGCTGAGTCGGTGTCACAGTAACAGTTTGATTAATGTGAACGCTCAGCAGATTAATAGCCACCAGATGACGACAGCTTCTCTCTCTCTCTCTTTATCAAATTAAGTGTTTCGCAAAACGCTGAAACTCCTAAATTACCAACGGCTGCATGAAGTAGCCTGCATGCCTTCCAACCGCTGACTGTCAATCTGAGATAGATAGATGATGTCTGGCTCTCTCCCTCGGGTGCAAGAGGGGTTTTTGGGGGGGACACAGGATGATATATGGAATCAGAAAAAAAGATTCTAATGCACACATTTATCATGCATATAATGTTTGTGCTAAATGTGTTTTTCCTGTGAAATAACGTGCAGTTTTTAGTCTTATTGTGATATCTGATCAAGTAAAACAGCCTGAAAATGGAAAATAAAAATCAGCATTTGGTGTCAAAGTTGACTATGACATGAAATATTAGTATATAAAGTCATTTTTTTTTATTTAATTGTCACTTCAAATTCTGGTTGCAGCTGCTAAGTTCATCTACCAGTCAACCAGGCCGTTTTTTTATGTTAAAAAATCGTTTTAGCTCTATAAGATAGTGTCAGCGTTTGTTGAATTTTGGGGTCCAGGAGCCTCTGTGGCCGGTAGATGAATTAATGAGCTTCCTGTCCTGAATTAAAGATGACTAATGTGTGTGTGTGTGTGTGTGTGTGTGTGTGTGTGTGTGTGTGTTGTGCGAAGGCTGCAGTGACGTGGCCGAGGCTTTCCGGCTGCAGGAGATCGACGGCCAGGCTCTGCTGCTGCTGACCGAGGATCACCTGATGACCAGCATGAACATCAAGCTGGGGCCGGCGCTCAAGATCTGTGCTCACATCAACGCACTCAAGAACCAATGAGAGGGCAGACAGACAGACCGAGAGACAGAAGAGAGAGAGGGAGAGAAAGAGAGAAAGAGAGAGAGAAGGTTTGGGGTTATATGATGGAGGAAAATAAGGCAATAAAAAGACGTGGAAAGAGAGAGAAGAAGAAGAAGAAGAGGGAGAGTTTGGTCTGTGCGTCTCGAGACAAAACGGAAGCTGACACCAAGAAGGACAGAACAAAGTCGTAAAAAGAGATTCACTTTAATTTATGAGATTATAAATCGAGGGTGGCCTTAGCGGACGGGAGCAGAGCGAAGAAGAAGGAGAAGAAGAAGAAGAAGAAGAAGGAGCGGGTCCAGAAGAAGTTTCACCCATTCTGGCCCTGCGACTGTAGCAGGACGTAGAGATTTTTTTGTACCTTTGTGTATATTTTACAATGCCGCTGGAGAGTTGTACATTTGAAGCTATTTCATGAAGGATTTTGAACATTTAATATATAAATTTGTCTATTTAGTTTTTTTAGAACGTGACGTCGACGACAAATCTATCCAGTAGATGTAACATAACCAGTGTGTGTAAAAGAAAAACCAACATAAAAAAGCATAAGTAGACTTTGTAAGTGATTAATCAAAGTTTAATGTTTTATATCACTATATTCTGGACAAAAATATGTCTGTGGATAAAAAAAAAAAAAAAAAAGAAGTCACTATCAGGGTAGAGACTGATGTCTTTAATCGTCACATTTTTATGGTATCCTGCTCGAAATTATTTAATAAATGAATAATTAATCAAGATAATGTATTGATCTTTTTAATTAACATAAAATTGGGAGGTGGGGAGGTGTTTTTCCTCTCGATGTGGATAGTTACACACCAGCAGAGGGCCATGGAGAGTGAGGTGAGTGATGTCTCCGGTCAGAAAAAAAAAACAAAAAACAGGCAGCGGCCACATGGAAATCTGATGAGAAATCTGTATTCTGTAAACCCAACTGATCTGAATTCACATCACAAAGATCCTTCCTGCTCATTTTGAGACAGGAAACCTCAAATCTGGGTTACGGTCTTGCTCTCAAATATGTTTAAACCTGTTCAAGTTTGATCTACATGTTTTATTCTGTTATTATTTATTCCTCTTTTCTGATGGATTTTGATTGTTTTTCTCCAGTTTGACTCCGTCTGTCTCATCACGGAGTTATGAAGCTTACCATATCTGGTTTAGGTTAGGATCTCGCACGCGCTCTGATTGGTTTAAAGTTTGGGTTGAAGGTTTTTTTTGTTTTTTTTTCACCACACCCTATAATAAATCTTATTCTAGGCATTTTTCTGCGGACCAGCCCGGGGCGCACTAACGGGACAGAACAGGAATATCATCTGTTCATTTCTATATATATATATGTATATATTTTTTTAATTTCCACGATTATAATTAATTCTGGTGCGGAACAAATATAGTTTTATCAGTTTTTGGAACAGAGAATAAGAATCTTTAGGTGCTACTACTGCATATAGACCGATAGGAACGCCATAAATCACCTTTTTATCTTTTCTAAACGGAACACAGCAGGGATACATACATGCACATCTATTATTTTCTACTTTTTTAATCCATTTCCACACTTCTGGCGCAAAAAAAATCTACTTTTTCAGTTTCTGGAGCAGAGAACAGGAATCTTTAAATCCTACAGCTGCAGATAGACACAGAGACACATTTCAGCACCATAACTCACTTTTAAATCCATTTTAAGACAGGGAGTGATTTTTTTCCGATTAAAAGGCGCGCGTAAAAGGCACGTAACGGCGGCTCCATGGCGCTCATGTGCAGGCAGATCACCGGCAGCGCGGCGAGCTGCGCGGGCTGGGTCGGGGTCATCATCGCCACGGCCACCAACGACTGGGTCCGGACCTGCGACTACACCGTGGCTACCTGCGTGCGGATGGATGAGCTGGGCTCGCGCGGCCTCTGGGCGGAGTGCGTCATCTCCCCGGCGCTTTACCACTGCGTCGCGCTCACCCAGATCCTCACCCTGCCCGGTAAGACCGAGACAGAGGGGGAGAGAGGGGGAGAAGGAGAGGGGTGGATTGAAGTCCAGTTGTTTAGATGCAGTGGAAATTCAATGTGTAAAAGACTCTTACTTGTTGGATTTTGTTCCAAAAAGCAACAGTTTATTCATTTTGGGGGAAAAAATGCTGGCTGAATGGTTACATCTTCAGAAATATAATTAGCTACTTTGTAAGAAAACGCTTTTAGATTACTTTTAACTTTTAACCCATGATGTGTTTTACTTTTACTTCATTCTGGGAGCTGGGGGAGAGAGAGGGAGAGAGAGAGAGAGAGAGAGAGAAATTCCCCTCACTCACCTCCTCTTACTTTGTAAAAATAGTAACCCATAATGTGCTTTGCTTTCATGCCAGCAATTACTTTGTAGTCAATACTTTCAAATGGTGGATACTGTATCTCATTTTGACCTTTCAAGCTGCTACCAAAGCTGAATTTAACTGTTATCAAATGGTAAGTAATTGTTGTCACTCTCCAAAGATATCAGGGTGTTAGTAGGCCTATTTAAAATGATTAAAAAAAATGTGTGTGTGTCTTTCTGAGAGACAAAGTTGGAAGAGACAGAGAGAGAGAGAGAGAGAGAGAGAGGGAGGAAGAGAGACAGGCGCCAGAGGTGAAGGGTGTTGAAAATTGGAACCAAATACATACTGCAGTTATACAACCAGTCGTTTTGTGTGTGTGTCTCTCTCCCCTCTCTCTCTCTCTCTCTCTCTCCCTCTCTCTCTCTCTCAGCCTATGTCCAGACGTCCCGTGCCTTGATGATCTGTGCCTGTCTGCTGGGTCTCCCTGCCATGCTGCTGGTGCTGATGTCCATGCCCTGTGTGCGGCTGCTCAACGACACTTCAGCCATCAAGCAGCGCCGGGCCTTAGTGGGCGGCATCCTCATCCTCATCATGGGTGAGGAAGACAAGCCCTCCACCCATCCAACCCCCACCCACACACCCGAACACACGTTTTTGAGCCTTATAGAGCAGCAGGGATTACTACACAGATGAGGCAATCAACCAAACACATCCAGAAACACAAAAGTTTGACCAATTAGAGTTTTACTGTACACTAAATATAGTTAGTTAGTACATTAGCCCACACTTGTTAGGGTACAGTTCACTAGTTAGGGTTTACAGTACACTAGATATAATTTTACAGTACACTTGTTCGGCAGAGTATGCTTGTCAGGTTACAGTACACTAGATGTAGTTTTACATTTCACTAAATATAGTTTTACAGTACACTTGTTTGGTTAAAGTACACTTGTTACGTTACAGTACACTAAATATAGTTTTACAGTACACTTATTAGATTACAGTACACTAGATGTAGTTTTACAGTACACTCATTATGTTACAGTACACTAGATGTAGTTTTACAGTACACTTGTTCGGTTACAGTACACTTGTTACATTACAGTACATTAAATATAGTTTTACAGTACACTTGTTAGTTTAAGTACACTTGTTACGTTACAGTACACTAAATATAGTTTTACAGTACACTTATTAGGTTACAGTACACTAAATATAGTTTTACAGTACACTTATTAGGTTACAGTACACAAGATGTAGCTTTACAGTACACTTATTAGGTTACAGTACACTAGATGTAGCTTTACAGTACACTTGTTATGTTGCAATAAACTATATTGCTATACAGTTAGTGTTCTGTAACCAAACAAGTGTACTGTAAAACTATATTTAATGCACAGTAACCTAATATATGTACACTAAAAACTTACAGTACACTAGATATTGTTTTACAATGTACTAGGTTAGACTAAATATAGTTCTACTGTGCACTAGTTAGGATACACTACACACTAAATATAGTTTTAAAGGACGCTAGTTGTGCAACATTTTACAGTGCACTAGTCCGGTTACAGTGCAGTATTTAGGGCTTTACAGTGCACTTAATGGGTTTCAGGAGACACTAGTTATGGTTTCAGGATGTACTTGGAGCATTCCCGGCTGGTGAGAGAGGGAGGGAGGGGAAGGAGGGTCAGGGTCTGGCTGGACAGGCCTCATCCTGCCTGGGTTCAGCTGTCAGACCGGCCCGCTTCCTGTGGGACGGGACAGGTACTTCCTGTCAACAGCCTCAGGGACAGGGGAGACAGATGGGCAGAGACACACACACACAACACACACACACACACACACACACACACAGTCTTAGATAGTAGATGCATGTCCAGATCTTAAAAGAGGCTTAAGAGCATTTATCTACAGCAAAAAGCAAACTTGTTTATCGTTGCTTTTACCCATATTGCTTCACTTTTCTCTTGTTTTGTTTTTGACTTTTGTTTTTGTTATTATTAGTTTGTCAAATTACTTTCCCTGCTTCATGAAATCCCTTTACCTTCCCTCATTAACAGTCCCACTGTCTCTCTACCTCCCTGTCTGTCCCAGCCGTGTGTGGGATCGTGTCGACAGTCTGGTTCCCCATCGGCGCTCACCAGGACGAGGGTCTGATGTCGTTCGGCTTCTCGCTGTACGCCGGCTGGGTCGGCTCCGCCCTCTGCCTCCTGGGCGGCTCGGGGATGCTGTGTTGCCGCGGCAGCGACCCCGCGACCCCGAGGAGGGAGAACAGCTTCTACTACTCCAGGCAGGGGGGCACGGCCACGCCCCTCGACCCCCCCGCAAACCACGCCAAGAGCGCACGCGTGTGAAGCGGTGCATGCTAGGGATGATGGGAGGAAGGTCTGTGTCCTTAAATGATGTAAATGATCATAATCAAGTCTGTTCATTACTTTTTTTATTGAGGATGTTGAAGCAGTTACATTTTCATTTTAGACATTTAGCTGACGTTCTATGCGGAGTGACTTATACTGAATGAGCAGGTAGGGGTTCAGTGTCTTGCACAAGGGCAGATTGGAGTTATACAAAGTTATGAAAAAGTTTCTCAGTGGCAGAAATAATCTCATTGGTTCAGTTAAACCTCAGTGGGCGGAGCCAAAGAATTACAGTTTTTCTGGCTAAGTAAAGTTAGACTGAAGCCCAGTGAAAAAGACAAGAGGTAAGAGAGGAGGAAGCTAATATTATGAACCCTAGTGCTCTGCTGCTAACTGAAAAAAGTTATCTAGGTTAGCTAGTTAGCTAGCTGACCTTCCAAGTTCAAACTAGCCATACTAGCTATCTAGGTAAGCTAGTTATCTAGTTCGCTTCCAACATCATGAATGCCATGGTCAATGAATGAAAAAAATAAGTCATTGCCATTTATATTTTTTACTTATATTTTGATTAGAGTTCCTTCTTTGCCATTCAAGTTTGCAAGTTAGCTAACTTGCACTCTGAAAAATGGAGGTTCTTTGGCTCCGCCTACTGAGATTTAACTCAACCAATCAGATCATTTCTGCCTCCAGAGCAGCTCTGCCTCTGAGAAATGTTTGTAGAGCTAAAACTCCAATCTGCGACACAAGGACGATCGGATCACAATTTTAAAACCAAGTGTAAACAGGGTCATAGAGACTTCATCAGAGGCTGATATGGATCATTGGGTCTCTGGGGATCAAACCTGTGGCTGTTTAGTTACAGGATGATCTGTCTAACCGCTCCCAGCTGCCCCAGCCTTGTATTAAAACAGTATGTGTGTAGTCTCTGTGCTTCTGATGCTGTAGCCGATATCTGATGCTACACATTCCTCAACCAGAAAGCACAGCTAGCAGAGTGGGAGTTTTTTATTTGCTGTTCTGCCTCTTAACCTGACAGAAACCTCACTTCAAGTAGACAAGACTTAACCATCAGGGCCGCTGCACTGTGACACATCCTGCCTGAAGAACAGCAAACTCACTATTAAAATTCACTTTTTAATCACTTCTCAAAACACACTTTAATATACCTGCTTTTATGTAATGGATTTGATTTTTGACCACTTTGTAATCTTTTGTTGTTTCTTATATTTTATTTTTTCCAAAGGTTTTTCCTTTGAATGTGTTTCTCATTTTTTATCCTTTATATAGATTTTACTGTATCTTGTTTTTATGCCTTTTGTAAAACACCTAGTAAACTCTGCTTGTAGAGAAATGCTAAATAAATGCAGGAAATGGCCACTTGGCATCCATCCTCTTGGTCTGATATCTGTCTAATCCCTCCATTTGCTCTCTGGTTAAGGCTCTTATACTCTAAATAGCATGAATAATTTACAAAACGCGCTATAAAAATCATTTCCTGAAGTTCATTCAAACCCTTGAAAATATAGAGAATCCAGTCTGTATAAACACATTTTGTATTTTGTACCAGTCACTGAGTAGGTGTCATTTTTAAAATGGTGGATATCTAATTTTAGACACAAGACTATGTAACCAGTGTGTGTTAATTGTGTGTAATATAAGATTCAGGGCTGGTTTGTAACATAAAGTGCTGACCTTGCTCTGATTGCCACAAATAAAGGTTTATTAATCAACATAAGTGTAACATAAATGAGAAAGACTCTTGTCTCTATGTGTGAGCAATAAACAAAGCAGGGTGACTCAGTTCACTCATAATGAGACATTTATTCCCATAGCAATAAATCACAGAACAGACATTCTGATACACATTTAGACACATTACACTTTGATTGAGCAACAATTAGAATTTATTGCTGCAAACACTAAATAGTGCAAACACTCCCCCGATATAAATGCCATTCACTCACACAAGAAAAAGCAAAGTAAACACAAAAATAATTTTCAATGCTTCAGAAAGCCACCATGAAGACGTTCAGAAATGCCTGCAACTGTAAACAAAACACACAAACACAACCAGAGGGAAAGCAAAAAAAACCCTGTGTGGCGTCCAGTGACACAGAGCGTCCGATGAACATGAGATGGAAGCAGAGAAGAATACATTAATGTTAGATTCTCAACTGGAAGCCTGCGGCCAGCCAGCAGTGTCAGTGTCAGCCACACCATGAGACTGACTGCTGAGGTCAGTTATTGGCAGATTTAGTTTTAGTCCTACAAACATTTCTCAGAGGCAGAAATAAGCTCATTGGTTGAATTAAACCTCAGTGGGCGGAGCCAAAGAGAAACAGTGTTTCCGGCTAAGTAACTTTAGACTGAAGCTCAGTGAAAAAGACAAGAGCTAAGAGAAGAGGAAGCTAATATTATGAAGCCTAGCACTCTGCTGCTGACTGAAAAAATACAATCTATCCATACTAAGTTATCTAGGTCAGCAACCGTATTTCCTCTCATAGTGGCCGGTAGTCAATTAAAAGCCGGGTCTCCGATAAATGTAATAAATAAACAGAATTATCGGTAATACATTGCAGTAACAAAAAAACGGCTACCTAACAAACCCCAACAGAAGCAGATCAGAAAACAAGGAGGCTTCGTACTAAAATATGAGCAAATATACTTATCAAACAGAGGGAATTAGAAATAAAGGCCTGTCTTTAATATAAGCCTGCTTCCAATAAAGGCCTGGTACCCTCTGCAGCTGAGGTAAATAAAGGCCCGGGCCAATATTAGAGGAAATACGGTAGTTAGCCTAGCTGACCTTCAAGTTCAAAGTAGCCATACTAGCCTATAGCTATCTAGGTAAGCTAGTTAGCTAGCTGCTGACCTTCGACATCATGATACCATGCTCATGAAAGAATGAAAAATAAATTATTGCTATTTATAGTTTTATTTTCACCAGAGTTCCTTCTTTGTCATTCAGGTTTGCCAGTTAGCTAACTTGAAAAGTTAGTTAGCGCTCTCAAAAATTTGGGTCATTTGGCTCCGCCCACTGAAGTTTAACTCAACCAATGAGATTATTTCTGCTCCTCCAGAGCAGAAATGTTTGAATAACTAAAAACTCCAATCTGCCAGTTGCAGGGTGAGATGCTGTGGATTAAGTTTAAGCCTGTGTGTAGGTTCACTGTCAGGGTGATGGGGGTAAAGCATACAGGAGTATAAATCTGCTCAGTGTTGAGAGTGGGGGGTGAAGAGGAGGTTCTCACACACCACAATTTACTACTGAGGCTTGTGTGATGGGCGTCGCCCTTCTGGATCACACCAGGAGAACCCAGGACTCGCTCTCTCCCACCTCCCTCTCCTCTCACACCCGAGCCAGGTTTCGACATAGACATTCACTCTAAATAGCAGAAGGGATGCGTACATTAGATCCTGTGTGCTGGTAAATGTTTACAGAAAATCTCATGGTATGAATTTGTCTTGAAGACTATCAATTTTATGTCTCTCACGTACAGAGAAGGCGTAGCGAAGTTCATTCATTCTTGCATATTTGCCCAGTTTGATGTATTGCGAGGTTATATTGAGTTATACTGAGTCAAGTCAAAAACTTGTCCTGCTTTTCAACCCTCTTCTTCATCTGCGTCAAAGCCGTGATTGGCCCGTCCCCTGGACCTGCTGCCTCTGGTCGAATACTGACCCCCCGGTCCAGACTGGTAGCCATACTGGTTACCATGGTCACCGTCCTCATACTGGCTCTGGTGCTGCTCTCCGTCTTGGTCTTCATACTGGTTCCCCTCCTGGTCCTGGTTGTGTTGCTGGTAGTGGTAGCCCCTCTCCTCCGGGGCGGACCAGCCCTGATACGGCCTCTCTTCCTGCTCCTGGGGGTAGAGGTCGTCGTCGGGGGCGAAGCTGTCGTCGAGGTGGTCGTCGTAGCGATGGTAGGTGCTGGCGTGCGCCTGCTGCTCCCGGGCGTTCAGCTCCAGCGTGCTGTGCCACACTCCGTAGCAACCGTAGATCAACAGACCTGAGGATGGACAGCAGAGATACAGTAAAAAATACAGCCGCTGTTACATAACCTGTGAGATCTGGACAGGCGGTGGAGATGCCAGCCCAGCAGATGGAGTTATGAACTCTTATCAATACCAGAAGGTGGGAAACTTTCCCTTCTCTTTGTCATCTGCCAACCAACTGCAGATGTAAGAGAACAAAGTCTGGATACAGAGCTTGGAAGTATGCTCTATTCCCTGTGCAGTGCACCTTACCAAGCAAGATTAAAGGAGAATACCTGTCATTTAGAGTTATAACCCATTCACTACTGTCTACGTCTAGTTTACATTCCCCCAAATCGTTTTGCATATGTAATTAGATATTTTTTGATTTACTCGTTTTTCATCATTTTTGCAAACTTTATGGTGTCAAACCTAACTTGGAATGAACTCCTGTCCTGCTAACAAAGACACCCTAAATAAGAAAACATGGATGTATCGACAAAGTTTGTAAGGCCACAGGTTTTGAGGAATAGCATAACGTAAGGTGCACACAGAAATGAAACCACTCAACTCGGCACAGTGAAATAAGGATAAAACAGAAAGTTTCGCTTCATGTTCCCTGTGATGGATTCTCTCGCTCTGTGGAAGTTTGTTTTTCATACTGGACAAGAATGAATGGCAGCAAACGGCTGCTTCTGAAGGAGGGAAACAAGCGCTGATATCTGCAACTATGCTGACTGTGTGCAGAAAGAAGAGGAGAACTTAAACCATCAGTACTAACTTAAAAAAACACCCATATTATACCCATATTAAGTAAAAACTGTCTAAACTGTGTAAGCCTATCTGAGAGTACAAATATCTACAAATAATTATATTGGTATTGCCTTTGCAATCAATAACCAATACTGTTCCAATGCTACTCACCAATAGTACACCAGACGGCGAATCTGACCCAGGTGAGGGGAGACAGTTTGAGCATGAGGTAGGTGTTGACCAATATGGCCGCCGCAGGGACAAAAGGCACACAGGGCGCCATATAGGGCAGGCTCCGCCCACTTTCCGGCTGTCGCACAATCGTAATCACCAGCATTGCCATGGACCCCGCTATCAGTGTGGCCATTAGCCCCGAAAACACCGCCCCGGCCCCCGTTCCTTGTTCGACGCCGAATATGACGGTGGCCCAGAGGAGGAAGGATTTGAGGAAGAGGAGGACGGTGCATCTGGTGACTATGCGGCCGGTGGCGGGCGTGGGCCGGGCCGAGGCATCGGGGATTCCCAGCCGCACGCGCAGGGTGTAGTAATGGCCGCCCAGGAGCCTTTTCAGAAGGGGGGCGTGGCCTGTGTGAAAATCCGAGTCGTCGCTCTCTCCCTCGGTCCCGCCGCCGTGATAGGAGGGCGAGCCGTCGGGCCCTCCGATCAGCATCTGGTCGTCTTTGTTGGGGTCCGGGTGCTTCAGGCCGTCCGTGTCGACCTCCCCGGAGGCGAACTGGTGCGTGTCCGTCTGCTCGTCCGGCTGGTAGCGCAGCAGCAGCACGCACACGCTGACCAGCGTGTAGGCCAGCAGCGTGCCGATGGACATCATCTCGATCAGGTCCCTGAGGCTGACCAGCAGGGCGAGGAGCGCCGCCAGGCTGCCCGACACCACGCACGCCAACGTGGGAGTGTGTGTGAAGGCCGACACGTAGGACAGACACCTGTGGAGACGCACACACTCGTCACTGAGTTAGTCTGTCAGGGAGGAGTGAAGCGCAAACATTTGACTTGTGAAGTGAGCATGTCGAAAACAATGTTCAGTCCAAATGTGTTTCCTAAATGCCAAAAATTCAACTTAGAGCATTCCTTAGCAAGTCGCTCAGTGAGTTATAGCTGGCCCTATACATTCAATTGATTGCAATATAACTCATGGCCAAAGGGGGCAGCACTGAGCAACTTGCTAAAGTGAAGAAGTCGTATTGGGAAATAAATGGTTTAGGAGGAACGTTTTTAAGTTCAGTTTTCGGAATTTTGGACACAACGGTCATCCCACCGCCTGTTGAAAAGACAAATGTAACTGTCATACAATGTGCTTAAAGTTTCATAAGTGGAAGTCGTTTTTTTTGGTAACTTAATAAATAAGAATTGGTAATGCTTTATTTTCCGAGTCCGCTATTTCCTACTAATTTCCTAGAAAAGAGTGGATATGTAACTGTTCTTTTCTTAGGTTTCCAGGAAAGAACCATGACATTATCTACTAATTATAGGGGAAATAGAGGAAGAGTTAAATTGGTGGAGTTGATAAGTACCTGGTGCTGTCACAGTTTCTTATCCACTGACTTCTTCCACTCTACATATAACCACTACATAATTTCATGGTTCTTTCTTGGAAACTCCTCATAATTAGTACATAATGTCATGGTTCTTTCCAAAATACTTCCTAAGAACTTAAAGTTACATCAACACTTTTCTAGGAAATTATTAGAAAATTGTGGAACTGGAAAATAAAGCATTGGTATTTTTTTTTTATTGCTGATTGTGAATTAACGTGTGTTTGGACTGAGGCTAGCAGAGTACCGAGTCAGGGGTCAGTATGTGTGTGTGTGTGTGTGTGTGTGTGAGTGTGTGTGTCCTGACCTGAACAGCAGCCCGTCCCTGGCCATGGCGTAGATGACCCTGGGCATGGGGAACAGCGAGCCCAGCAGAGACACGGTGAGTCCCGCGATGGATCCCACGGCCACGGTGTACTTCCCCCACAGGAAGCCGTGCACCGCGAACATCTCCATGAGCGGAGCGGAGCCGTCGATCAGGTCGTAGGGAACCATGAGCGTCAGGATCACACTCACCTGCAGAGGAGAGCGGGGGGGGCAGGTGGGTGACACTGATATATCGGTTTGACCATATATTAGGGCTGAACGATTTTGAAAAAATATCTAATTGCGATTATTTTGACTGATACTGCAATTGCGATATGATTTGCGATATTAGAGGGAATGATCATTTTTACATCATTATTCTCATTTTCATTGAAAAAACGTATTAAAATGATTATGGTGTGATTTTTGCGGGGATCTGTACCAAACAAAGATGTTTTCTTAAGTCTGTAGAATATGATGTGTAGGCCAGGACATCTCTGCAGCACCACAATATTTACTTTAAAATGGTATTTTGACACACATTTCGCCTTTTAACAAATATTGCGCCTCCTGTGATTTGAAAATTGCAATAGGCCATATTACGATTTCGATAAAATTTTGATTAATTGTTCTGCCCTACAATATATTGTGGTGATATTGCCTCAAATCAGATATCGACCAGTCAGTGTTGTTCACTGCTCATTAGGGATGGGACAATAACCGGTATTACTATATATCATGGTAAAAAAAAACAATAACAGTAATAACACCAGTCCTAATTTTTTCCCCATTTATGATTTTGTATTTTTATTTTATTTTTTATATTTTTATTACCGTGACCACTGTGATAACAAACGCAAAAAGTCAATATTTTACTTAAATATTTTACATATGTTCTATAATCTTACATTAAAAGGTGTTTAAAAAAGAAAAATGCCTTGCGATTGATATGGTAAATTAGTTTTTAAGTAATTGAAGCATGTTACAGTGCTGGTTTTAAGGTTTTCATCTTATGAATAATTATCGGGATAATATCGTATACTGAGATAATTTTGGATAAGATGAGATAATCGTACTATGAAATTTTCATATTGAGGTTTCAATGGAAAGTTTTAGTGTCAAATGATCTAACTCTTGTTTCTGAAGGCTTTCAAAAATAAAATTCTGGGGGAAAACACTGAATCCATGTAATTTTTTGGATTTTTTTTTAAAATAATGAATGTGATCAAATTTCAATTTACAGCACAAAATATCAGCACAAACTATCAGCTTCAATCCAGAAACATTGGTATCGGTCACATGCATGAGACGGCGTACTCACAGACACGTAGGCGGTGAGGCAGGTGACCAGCGAGGCGGTGATGGCGTAGGGGATGGAGGTGTTTGGGTTCTTGGCCTCCTCTCCTGTCGTGGCGATGATGTCGAAGCCGATGAAGGCGTAGAAACAGGTGGCTGCCCCCTGCATCACCTGCACACCACCAAGAGGGAACTGCTGTTACACAAAGTACAGTCTGTAGCTGCTAATCAATCAGCCTAAATCAAGAATACTTTGATTTTCTCAAATATTCCACTTCACAGTATTGTATTGTTGCGATGTAGTTTGGTCTGGAGCTTTTTTAAGTCTGAGAGAGTTTTTACTTCCTGGAACTAAATTTTGTTGCTAAGCAAGAGCCACAAAAGTCGTATTTGATGAAATGATCTTATTGAACATATACACTGGGAACTGTTGGGGCCATTCTGATTTCACTGGAATTAGAGAAGTGGATCTGTTTTCATCCAGTGAACTCAAGCTGTTTTTTTCGGCAACAGTCTGTTTCACATTCATGGAGCTGCACACGCTCACACCTGGTGGAGGCCTGGTACAAAAACGGCTTCTATTGTTGGACAGTTGCACACCAGATGCGGTTTCACAAGGCGGACAGTTTGCCTCCATTCATTTTTTTTTTATTATTTTTTTTATTTATCCTTTATTTAACCAGGAAGGTCCCATTGAGATACAATATTTCTTCTGCCAGGGAGTCCTGGTCAAGATGGGCAGCAAAATTAGATTAAAAAAAAAAAAAAGGTTTCATATAAAAATACAAACAGGGACAGGTTACACCACAAAAACATACCAAAACACAACAGACACAAAACATACAGGGATCAGGGGCTAAAAGGAATCATGGAAAATAATGGCACATGTTAAAAGCAATGACATTGTTCTGTTAGAACTGATTTAAAAAAATTTTTAAATATGTGAAGTATGCCTTGCAGCTCATTCCAAGTTTGCGGTGCATGAAAGGAAAAGGCAGATTTACCCAGCTCTGTTCGGGTGGTTGGGACCTTGACGAGAATTTTTTCTGATGATCTAGTGTTATAGCTACTGTGGCAATATGTCAGCAAACTAGATATGTACTGCGGTAATTTACCCAGTAAAGCTTTTGCAATAAATTTTGCAATAATTGTCTATGAGAAGCACCTAACTGCGCTAGGCATGACAGGATTGGGGGGGGGAGGTGAAGCAAACTTGGCCTGGGATGTGCTGAAAACTAATTGAATAGCCTATTATGAAAATGAGCAGGATGGCCTTGGCACAAGAACCAATCATGCAGGCAAACATCCGTCTCTCAAATTCTTCTAGTCAGTAGATTTTTGTTTCTAGTCCTTTGAATGTAAGATGGAAGACGGCTGTGTTGGGATTTCCCAAAGTTATAAGACCATTCTCTGTCAACTTATAAAGATCTTGATAAACAAAATAAATATTCTATCTACTGTGACAGAAAGTGTTCCTGGTGTATAACTAAAGTAGCCTCAAATATTCTTTAGCTCCGGTAGGCTAATCAAGTGTTAGCTTGCTAGCTTATCACATCCAAACAGCGTTAGCCACTTAGCTAGCTAACTCTGGAGTGAAGAATAATTTCAATGTTAAGTTTTCCAGACATAGGATTATGAATTTTATTTGGACATAATGAAATTAATGCAAATTATAAAATACAAAATAGGTCACAATCGATGACTTTTGATGGAGCGAAGCGACGCAAAGTGAAAAGGTCGCTCTCGGTCTGCATGTGCCATTACTTATTGATTCTCCCCAACCAGATTTTCTCGGGGTTTGGGGATTTGAGTCTTGGGATTTGAACCAGTGACTTTCAGGTCCACTTCCCCAATCTTGAAGCTACCACAGCTTCGTACTTGCTGAGTTTGCTTCATTGACTTTCCCTGAACAGATTTTCCTAACCAATCAGAAGATTTGTAACTTCCTGTTCACAAGCCCGCTTCTCCAATCTTAAGGCCTCTGACACCTGCTGAGTTTCACTTCAACAAACCATCAGACAGTCATATTCTCATCTCACCCCTGACCAGCCGTAGGGCAGGAACCTGCCGCCCTCCCAGTTGCTGCCGGAGAGGAAGAAGAGTCCGGCGATGATCATGAAGACCCAGACCACCAGGTTGACCACGTTGAGGACGTTGTTGAAGCCCACCGAGTTACGCACACCCAGGGCGACGATGACCGTGACCAGCAGGGCGATGAACAGGGCCAGCAGGTCGGGGTACGTGTCCTCCCCCTTTCCTGAGGGACAGAAACACAGCAGCACTCCAATATGAACATTAAAACATCAAAACAAGGCACAGAGTGAGTGTGTGTGTATGTGTGTGTAAGAGTGAGAAAGACAGAGAGAGTGACAGGCCAGGTTTTTCACCCATCTCCCAATAAGATTGATTAATCCAAAATAACGCATACTCTGCTTTTTTATGATATTGCCTATTTAGCTCATACTTGGAGGCAATTATCTTGTTTAAAGTGGATCTACTTCCAAATTGGGAGTATGAAGTTTCAAGTTCCTTGAGCTCATTCTCTAATTTGGAAGTTTTCTCGTTAGTCTTTTTTTTTTTTAAATGAGGCATAAGATATAATCTATATAAACCTATATAAATCTATATAAACCTGGCCTGTGTGTATGTGTGTATGAAGCAGAGAGTTGCTGAAAAGATCACACACATACACACACACACACACACACACACACACACATACACACTGATATCTACTCTTGAGGCTGCACAAAACAAGATTAACACCCTAAATCATGAGATGACATAACATATTCCATGTTTTTTGCCAAAACAATGATGTCGTCCGCAGTCTTCCACAGCTGCTACCTGCATCGTTTGGTGAAACCAGAACCTAAATATCTTTCTGATATCAGTTCAGAAGAGTTTCAAAAGGTGGAAATGTGAATTTTTACTGTGCCGTATCGTATTGTGAGCATTTTGCCCCATAACTTTGCTCGTTGACATTGAACTTGGCCTCCGACACAACATGTCCTGTGTTGAAACGTGACACAAATCTACAGCATGTCGACCCAAACTAGACACAAGAACGTGTTGAAGAGGACACACTGTGTTTATATAGTGAACAATTTGTATATCTTTTGTATTGTGCTGATATTTTACTTGTATACAATTCATGAAAATTAAGTAAAATTTAGATTATTAAAACTTAGCTATGATTGTTTTTTCTCATTTTTTTGTGTAACAGGTTTGGAATTTATTAATTTTGACCAATGCTATTGAGTCAATATTCTCTGTGGGTCCAGGTAGAGACAAATTATACTCAGTTTTTCATTCTCTTAAAGCCATTTTGATCTAAAGGCTTCTGCTTAAATGCTTGACATTAGTTTCTTAGACAAATATAAATAGTGAAGTTGATCCTATGTATGAATTTCTTTCCAAAGCCTTTTGCCTTTCCATCAAGGCAAAGGGCGGCTACTTTAAAGAATCTACAATATAAGATACTTTTGATTTGTTTAACACTTTTTTTGGTCACTGCATAATTCCATTTGTGTTATTTCACAGTTTTGACGTCTTTACTGTTATTCTAAAATGTGGAAAATAGTAACTTCTAACTCCTTTAGAGAGTGTACTGACCGAGTCCTCTGAGCGTGCCCAGGTGTGTTATCATGTAGTTGCTGATGCTGTGATTGGCCAGCGAGTCGAACATGCTGCTGAGGGCCGACGCCCCCGCCGCCGTGCCGATCAGGTACTCCAGGATCAGGTTCCAGCCGATGAAGAACGCCACGCACTCCCCGACCGTCACGTAGCTGTAGGTGTAGGCCGAGCCCGTCGTCTTCGGCACCCGCACTCCGAACTCCGCATAACACACTCCTTCAAAGGAAAACACACACACACACACACATACACACACGCACACACACACAGCAACATCGGTACATGTTTTTTATTGGAATCTGTGTGTATGTTTAGATTACATGAAACTTTAAAGGAAAAATCCACTCAGGTACTCTTTTTGGTGAACCCACTTTCCCTCAACCTGCCTCGCCTCCTTCTACTTCACTTAGTGATTTCCTACATTTCCCAGAATTCCTTTCGACAACACTGAGAGAATGAAGACAGCAATAATAGCGATAATTCTAGTGATAGTAAGAGCGAGAGAGCAGGGTTTTCCAGGTCTAGAAAAAGTGACAGTAACGACCCTTAATCAAATCACAAACATGTCTCTCTGCTGCAATGCATTCTGGTCTCTCTCCCGCTCCTGTGTGTGGAGAAATTGGTCTCTCTCCTCTTCTATGATGGATCTCTCCCTGTATGATTGTTGAACGTCTCTCGGTGCAAAATGGCGGCTCTAGAAAGAAGCCCTCGCTCTTTGATTCTGAGGGACTGACACCAAAAACCTGATGTTTACTGCTGAGGTTTTCTCATATCAATCTGGATCAAATCAATATCTGGAGGTGATGTCACCTCGTCTACGATTGGCCAGTGTCGTGTTTCAGGGTGGATTTAGATTCTGTTGCTTCTATGTTTTCTATGTGTTCAGTTTTTATCTGCAGTGTTTTTTCCATGTTGTTTTTACCAGACTGAATAACCAATTTCCCTTTGGGATGATAAATATATTGAACTTGAACTTTATCCTTTAAGTGTTTTAGGGCGGATGTTTCCTTTAACGGTCCCTGTGGGGAAATTGGGTCATCAGAGCAGCAGAGAATAGATGAGAATAAGACAAATAAATGGAGATTTAGAGGTCTGCATTGGATTTGCAAATGTGCATCACTAGCTGTTCACATTGTCAGGGGAACACATTTATATACAGTACTGTGCAAAAGTCTTAGGCACCCAAGAGTTTTTATATAAATTATGTCTTATGTTTATTCATTTTTTTCTGCATTAGTGTGTCAGTAGACTGCTCTTTATAGTACATTTTTTTTATATGTAGAAACTTTTCATTTAATTATTTTTGAAAGCATCTTCTTTTACATAAGAAAGCCTAAGACTTTCCACAGTACTGTACATCTACAGAAATGTGTCCTGATGTGTAAATAATCATCACATAATCTAAGTAGGAAGTGTTCATGTCTCACCTGACAGGATGGAAGCCATCGCCGCAATGATGAAAGACAGGATGACCCCCGGCCCCGCCATCGCCTTGGCGACCAGCCCGGCGACCACGTACATCCCCGTGCCGACGCAGCTGCCCACGCCCAGCGACACCAGGTCCACGGTGGTCAGCACCTTGGCCAGGCCCACCGCCGACCCCTCGCCGACCTCCGTCAGGTCGTCCGACCCCTGACTCATCGCCCCCACCGGCTTGGTGCGCAGCAGGCGGGAGCACATGTTGAACCAGGCGTCGCCCCAGGACACCCGGCCCAGCCAGCCCGCCATCGCTCCTGGGTGTGTGTGTGTGTGTGTGTGTGTGTGTGTGTGTGTGTGAGAGTGTGTGTTCCTGTGCTTCTATCTTTGTGAGAAGAGTTTTAAACCTTCAGATTGAGGACATTTTGGCGAAGTGAGGACAGTTTTGGACGCTCTTCACTTCTTCAAGAGGCAATTTTAGGGTTTAGGATTTGGTTTTAGGGTTAAGGTTAGAATTAGGATTAGGTTAAGGTTAAGGTTAAAGTTAAGGTTAGGCATACAGTGGGTTAGAGTTAGGGTTAGGGTTAGGGGATAGGGAATGGATGTCAATGAATGTAAGTCAATGGATGGTCCTCATGAAGGTAGAAGGATGTGTGTTTCTGCCTCTTTCTCCCTCTACCTTTCCTCCGTCACTCCCTCTATCATTCTTTCCCTCTCATTTTGTCTTTGTTGTCTCTTTCTCTTCTTCTCTTCTTCTTTCCTTTCTCAAGTTTCCCCTACGACCGGCTCAGGAGACGCAGTCCGGCGAGCACACAGATTCTGTAAAGAGACAAAGACAGAAAGTATATTTCTGTTTAGTGAGCAGCAGGGAGGTGAAGTAAATTTTAGATGTGATGATGTGGTTTCTCTGCTCTTCTGGTCATTCCAGCAAGCATCCAACCATCCTTGGTAGGTCTAGTAAAGAAGTGCACATTTTAGGATTTATCTTTTATGATTTACCAGTCAGGTGTATAGAGTTGTGTATGGTAAGTAGGGTTCAACCGATATGGATTTTTGAAAGCCAATACTGATACCAAAATTAATAATAATATGTGTTTATGCATACTGGAATACAATCAAAGTGTCACATCCCACTACTATAATTGGAGAGTGGTTTGTGTGTCCCACCATGGAGGAGAGGAGAGGAGAGGAGAGGAGGAGACAAGGACAGGAGAGGAGAGAGGACAGGAGAAGAGGAGAGGAGACAAGGAGAGGAGGGGAGAGGAGAGGAGACAAGGAGAGGAGAGGAGAGGAGAGAGGAGACAGGAGAGGAGAGGATAGAGGAGACAAGGAGAGAGGAGAGGAGAAGAGAGGAGAGGAGAGGAGAGGAGAGGAGAGGAGAGAGGAGACAAGGAGAGGAGAGAGGAGACAAGGAGAGGAGAGGAGAGGAGAGAGGAGACAAGGAGAGGAGAGAGGAAACAAGGAGAGGAGAGGAGGAGAGGAGGAGGTTATAAATTCTAGTTAGAATCAATTCAGGTTCAGGGCTTCCCATTGATAACCAGTGTAGTATTGATCAATTCTACAATAAATATGTAATGAAACAAACTGCTTCATATGTATTATATATCAGATGTGGACGGCACTGACTGGATGACATTGGACCTTTAATAAAAGTAAGTAAGACTTTGAAACCAAGGGTTACGAAGTGCTTCACAAAAAGAGTGACAGCAATTTAAGAAGATAATTTGTTAAAAAAACACAATACAAAACATAAAATATAGAGAAAGAAGTTAAACAGAGACGATAAAAACAATAGAATCAATGGAAAGCCAGGATAAAAAGAAGGATTTAAGACGCTGAGTTTGCAGCTCTGACAGTAGGAGGATAGCAGATTATTCCAGAGTTTGGGTGCCATGACAGCAAAAGTCTCCTCTGGATCTGGATCTGAGTCTGGACCGACACGCCGGTCTGACCCTGGCGGTAAGAACCGGCTCTGTTCGGGCGTCCGTCTGCCGCCTGAGTTACCTGAGCGCAGGTGATGATGGGATACGGGCGTCTCTTCTCCTCACTCACTAGAGCGAGACTCCCTCTGAAACATTTATGACCTGCAGGAGTCTCCTTTCACAACGGAAAGCTGCACTCTACAAATACCTCCTCCTCCTCCTCCTCCTCCTCCTCCTTCTTCTTCTTCTTCTTCTTCTTCTTCTTCTTCTTCTTCTTCTTCTTCTTCTTCTTCTTCTCCTTTCACCCAAATTTTACTGATTTACATTTGGAAGGGAAAAGGATGAACACTGAGACTTGCCAAACCTTAGAGGCCAGAAATGGGGAGATTTTCAAAATAAAAGCGTGGGATCTGAGGGTTCTCCGCTAGAAAACTCAGAGACTTTATTTCCTGCATTCTGGTGACTTGGAAACATGGAAAATATAGAATCTGCATCTTGTAATTTCTTCTTTCTCTCCCAAAGGACATTAGAGACTCTTCCTCAAACACACCTTTTTAAAAGCTGCTTTTAATCTCCAATTCTCATTCGGCCTCATGTTCTTTTATGTAATTTTCATGTCCTTCTCCCTAGCCTCTCTTGATTGTTATATTTGCCATAATTTATTAACATTTAAAAGGTTTTATTCACTGTATTATTCATTGATATCATGTGTTTTTTTGTGTATCTTGTTGAAAGCGTCTTTGAGTATTTAGAAAAGCACTAGACAAATAAAATGTATTATTATTATTATTATTTTAAATTTAAATCTATTCATAAAATTACATATCAGTTACACGATTTACACTTTGCAATTTAATTTGACTTCAGCCACCTCTGACCTAAACTAGAGACTGTTTTTGGTGTAACACAGTTTGTTGACTGTTCCCAAACAGCAGAGGGCCGAGATATTTTGGGTCACTTTGTTTAACAAATAAAGCAAACAAGCAGATTTTTTGAAATTTGATCCAAATGTGTGAGAAAATTGGGAAAATTGACAGCATGGGAGAACATGAAAATCTGGAAAAATCTGAAAATCTAAAGTGTTAAAGCCACTGAATAGCAACAGGTAGGATCAGTGAAGATAAGATAAACACCAACTTCTAGCTTATACACACACACACACACACACACACACACACACATACCCAACAAGTGATTTAAAGACACACAGCAGGCCAGACAGAAAACACACTCACTGGTTCTGTGTTTCTGGAGACAGGAAGGCTCCACAGCGGTCGGTCCGGTCCTCATCCTCTGCTGCTGCCGCCGGGTCAGACATGGAGGAAACAGAGAGGGGGGTGAGGGGGGTGGGGGGTGGGGGGGTGAATTATTCAAACCCTGACACCATGTGACCAGCCAGATATATTATTCAGCACCTGAGGCCGAGCCGTGTGTGCGTGTGTGTGTGTGTGTGTGTAGCTGTCATCATTCATTCATTAATAGGACGGATGTGTAGCTGTCTGTGTGTCTGTGTGTGTGTGTGTGTGTGTGTGTGTGTAAACTGTGTGCTACAGCGCTATACAGTAGGTGAAGTTTCTTTCCTGCATGTACACAGGGAGTGGTGGGAATCGACCAGGTGTGTGTGTGTGTGTGTGTGTGTGTCTGTCTGTAATGTGACCAGGGACGTAGTGGAAAATAAAGCCACCTAAACCCAGTTCCTCCGCATTTCTTAGAGTTTACTCACTTTTCTATGCTGACATAAATCTTCTATCCAACTGATGTACATATCTTATATAAGGATATGGATAAAATCTTAAAAGGACAAAAAGCAGAATGTGTTTGTGAAAGTACAGTTCATTTCTGTTTATATAAGTGGTTGTGATGCCTTATGGTCACTGGAGTTTTATACCTATCTTTTTATTTCTCACTACGTCTCTGAATGTTGCTGTTTATGGTTCCTGCTACTCTTGAATTCTTGGTTTCTCTCGTCCTTTTCCCACATTCTTTTCATTCTTTATCAGAGAAGTTGGAGTTTGTGAAGGAAACTGAAACAGGTGTTCAGAGAAGAATCCAGAATGAAACAAGTTTGTAACCTACGCTTAGAAAATGATCGATAGCTCAAAATTAAAACTAGTTTTAGTATATTTTAAAGGAGAGCAGGTGAGCTGAAGTCCTTGGTTGACAAAATGACGACACTTTTAAGAACTGTGAGATCTTATCGATTGATTTCAATTTAAAAAGTCAGATATCTGTAACTAGTGGGACTGGTGACCTGTCCAGAGTGTTTCCCTGCCTTCCTCCCAATGCATGCTGGGATAGCCACCAGCCCCCCGTGACGCTGAATAGGAAGCAGGTAAAAGAAAATGAATGAATGAACAAATGAATGAATCAAAGAAAAATCATATATGAAACAGGGTAACACTTTACAATAAGGGTCACTAAGTTAAGGGTTAGTTAATGCTTAATAAGCATTAACTAACCCTTAATTAACAGTTAACTAATGTGTAATTTACTAATGGTGTTCATGTTAACTAAAGTATTAATTTATACATTATTTAATAGTTTATAAAGATGACTATTAAATCATGTATAAATTAATAACATATTTAACATAAACACCATTAGTAAATGATTACCAGACACATTAGTTAACTGTTAATTAAGGGTTAGTTAATGCTTATTAAGCATTAACTAACCCTTAATTAATGTACCCTGAAACAGAAATAATGCTCCTCACAGTTTTAAAAAAAACTACCAAGGATAACACAATAAAGCCTGACAGCTTATTTCCGTTGTGGTTTTTTTTGTTCTTGTTTTGTTTTGTTTTTTATTCTTTTCCTCCCATAAATCAAACAAAACCAGGACCATAAATACACGTAAGTATTCATACCGAGCAACAACTGTGCAATTTTCAATGCGATACAAACGGCACATTAAAAACTCATATTCAAGCCACATCTAACAGCCACATACAACCCAAGCAGATATAATTCAGTCATGTCTCATTACACAGAAAAGTCTAACAAAATGCCAATATGCCGCTTTCCAAAATTAGACATTTACAACACTTCAACTGTTCCTCTAAGTGGATTTCTTTGCAGCTGCAGAATACAAACATGTTTCCTTGCTGATGTTTCTCTTAAATCTACCTGGAAAAAAATCAAGTTACTTTCATACTTTCTCCACATTTCAGAGGATATTGACTTAATGACTGATGAGCTTCAGCTTTCTTTCGTCCCAATGGATGTATAGTGAAGACAAAAACAGGAGGGAAGGACATTGAGAGATGATCTGAGTATGAACCATTGATTTTTTTTTTATCTGCAAAGAACTGACAGCTGCTGTTTGAATGTAGGAAATTATGGTAAGTCTAAAAAAAATGAAGGGTCTTTGTAAATAAATGTACATTAAGATCCAGTCAGAACCAGTATTCCCTGCATAACAATGTCCAAGGCACTCTGTCTTGTCACAAAACTAAAATGCCTTTATTTCACATGATAAGAATAGATTAAAATGCACTGAGACAGACTGGCTGGTTTTGACTGGATCTTACTGTGTATTTACCAGGCCGTCCCGTGCCTTGGCCCAGTGTGACTCATGTGTGTGTGTGTGTGTGTGTGTGTGTGTGTTGTTGTTGTGGAGGTGAACTCTCCAGATGTCGGGTTGGACGGTGACACAGTCGTGTTCAGTGGCTCTGCTCTGGGGCCTTGATGAAGGCTTCAGCAGCCAAACTGCTTCGGTTTGTCTTCTGGCAGCAAAAGAGCGTTTTGTTTTTTTTTGCAGCGTTTTGTTTCTGGCCTCAGCTGCTGCAGGAGAGAAACCGACCGGCAGAAGAAGAGTCAACTGGTCTGATCCACACACAACAAAATGAATATCAACATACAAGACTGAGACTCAGTTGTGAGTGATGGGTGGGATTTAGGCCTGGGCGATATGGTTGAAATCAATATCAGGATAATCATAAGGATTTTTTTCGACATATTTCACGATAAGGTGTATGTATGTAAAGTCACATGTTAAATAATCAAATTGATGTTCATTGCATTGAACTGCATGGTAACTTTAAAGGAGGGGTATCATTTGCTTTTTCAGCAATTTTATATAATTACCTGGTGTCTATAAAATACATCTGTTAAGTTTTTTTCAGTAAAAATCGTTTAGTTCTAGCTTTAGCTATTCACTTCCCAGTGTTTGTTTCCCACCTACAAGAAAATAGGTTGTTTTACATTAGCAGCTTCTTATGCTAATGAGCTACTGCTCTGATTGGCTGGCCATTCTGGAAGGCCCGCCTTCCTCTTAGCGCTGATTGGTCGATTTCAGACAGTCCAGTGTCTACATAGACACTGGAGCTGAATCTGACTGGCTTGTACAAGGGGGCGTGTTTTATAGTTGGTGACTGTGGGGAAACAGCATAGTAACATGATTCAATTTTTTACTGTGATTACTTCAAGGCAAGGCAAGGCAAACTTTATTTATATAGCACATTTCATACACAAGGCAAATACAATGTGCTTCACATAAAACAGAAAAAATACATAAAATGACATTAAAAACGAAAGAAAGAAAGATATTGAGCAGTCACTCTCACACTGGTGACACCTCTGGTCAGCCAGTAGAACTTCTCTGAGAGTGACTCCCTCAATTTTTCCTCTCAAAAAGGAAATCAATTTAGATGAGATCTTGAAAGATTCTTCGAAGGAGCCTAGAGTCTTTCCGGTGGTCTTACCCCCCCCCCCCCCCCTATAGGCAGGCCCCACAGCCCCTATAGGACTTGTAAATGTTCCTGTAGAACAATACACAGATCATCTAAACAATTACAATTATAAACTTCAAGAAATCCTTCAATTCTCAATACAGGTTTGAGGATCCCGTCAGAGCGGATAAACTACTCACCAGAGTTCCTCTAGACTCCTGTTGGGATCCTGTTCATGATGCCAATTTATGAATAATTTTGCATGAAATAGGTAAAACATAAATAAACGAAATAAAAGAAATAAATAAAGATAACACCTATTGCATCTACATACAGATGATTTAGCAGAAGGCCACAGAGAAAAGGAATGTTTTGAGCCGACTTTTAAAAGAGCTGACAGTGGGAGCACATCTCAGTGCTTCTGGAAGTGAATTCCAGTAATTGGGAGCATAATTACTAAAATCAGCTTCACCTGATTTAGTTTTCACCCTGGGAACAACTAACAGACCGGTCCCAGATGACCTCAGAGGTCTGGGTGGCTCATATCCTAGGGGCAGGTCAGAAATGTATTTTGGAGCTAAGCCATTTAGTGCTTTATAGACAAGCAGCAGAATTTTAAAATCAATTCTATGGCACACTGGAAGCCAATGCAGTGACCTAAGAACTGGTAATATGTTCTGTTTTCTTAGTCTTAGTCAGAAATCTGGCAGCAGCATTCTGAATGAGCTGTAAACGCCCCAGAGTTTTTTTGGGGGAGACCGGAGAGAAGACCATTGCAGTAGTCTAACCTGCTGGTAATGAAAACGTGTATCAGCTTTTCTAAATCAGGTTTTGACATAAGACCCCGTACTTTGGTTATATTTTTAAGATGATAAAAGGCTGATCTTGTAATGGTATTGATATGTTTGTTAAAATTGAGATCAGCATCCATAATAACACCAAGATTCCTAGCTTGGTCTTTACTCTTGAGAGACAGGGAGTCAAGGTGAGCCCTAATTGTCTGTCTTCCTTGGTACCAAAGATAATTACCTCAGTTTTGTCTTTCCTTTATTTATTTATAAAATTTTGGCACATCCAGTCATTAATTTCCTCAATACACTGAATCAGAGAATCTACAGGACCAAACTCACTTGAAGAAAGAGATATATAGAGCTGAGTGTCATCTGCATAATTGTGGTAGTGAATGCCATTTTTCTGTATGATATGTCCTAGTGGAAGCATGTAGAGGTTGAATAAAAGAGGGCCAAGGATTGAGCCCTGTGGAACTCCACATGTCATACTGACCCTTTCAGAGACAAAGTCACCAATAGACACAAAGTAGTTCCTGCCTTGCAGGTAGGTCTTGAACCAATTTAAGACCGGGCCAGAGAGTCCAACCCAATTTTCTTGTCTATCTAATAATATTGTGTGATCAACAGTGTCAAATGCAGCACTAAGATCCAGAAGTACAAGGATAGAAAGCTTGCCTGAATCTGTGTTCATACGAAGATCATTCACAACTCTAATAAGGGCCGTCTCAGTACTATGATGGGGTCTAAATCCGGATTGGAAATGGCCAAAGTGGGCATTTGAAATGAAATAGTTGTTAAGCTGGTTGAAGACAATTTTTTCCAGGATCTTACTAATAAAAGGGAGATTGGAAATAGGTCTGTAATTACTTATCACAGAGGCATCCAGGTAACTCTTCTTTAACAGAGGCCACCAGACAAAAGAGAGCTCTTAACAATTTGCAATAGCTCATTCGCCAAACAGCTAAAGACATTTTTAAAAAAGCTTGTGGACAGAGGGTCAAGGCAGCAGGTGGATGACTTAAGCTGTTGTATAGTGTCCTTAAGTGTTGTGTAGTCAACAGCAGTAAAATCTGCCATATTACTTACATTATTTATGCGTGAAGGAAATGGAGGCATAACCTTCCTGTTAGACATGGAAGCACTGATAGTTTGTCTGATACTCACAATCCTATCACTGAAAAAGGCGGCAAATTCATTACATTTAGCAGTAGAGAGAAGCTCTGGGGCAATTGATGCTGGGGGTTTTATCAGTCTATCAACAGTAGTAAAAAGTGTACGTGCATTGTTTGTATTTTCACTAATGATCTTGGCAAAAAAGGATTGTCTGGCATTTCTCAATTCTATGTTGTAGTTTTGGAGCTCCTCTTTGTAGATTTCATAGTGAACCTGGAGTTTTGTTTTTCGCCATTTACGTTCAGCCTTTCGGCATTCTCTTTTCCATTGTTTTACAGACATAGCATTTCTCCAGGGTGCTTTTTGCTTACCAGAGATTTTCACCTTAACTGGTGCAATGTCATCAATGGCATTCCTAATTTGACAATTAACATTTTCAACAAGGTCATTAATACAATGCGCAGTGGGCATTTGTGACATAGATATTGCGTTCATAAAAGCTGCAGCAGTATTATCATTGATGTAGCGTTTTTTAACAATTTTTGGCCTAGCTTGTAGTTCCAGATTTATAGACACATCAAAGAAAACACAGAAATGATCAGATATGGCAACATCAATAGCAGCAGTTTTAGTGATATTGAGACCCCTAGTGATAATCAAGTCCAAGGTATGCCCCTGATTGTGGGTGGGCCCCGACACATGCTGAGACAGACCAAAAGCCTCTAGCATGCTAGTCAGGTCTCTAGCATGGTTATCATTTGGATTATCAATGTGAATATTGAAGTCACCCGATATAGCCAGACAATCAAAATCTGTGGAGATTTTGGACAGTAGTTCACCAAATTTGTCAAAGAAATTGTTGGACTGTTTAGGTGGTCTATATACAATCAGAAATAAAACTTGAATAGTACATTTCAAAGTAAAAGCAAGGTATTCAAAAGATGCAAAATCCCCAAATGACACCTGTTTGCACTGAAACACATCAGAGAAAAGAGCTGCAACACCTCCTTCTCTCCTGTCAGCTCTAAAAACATCTAAAAAATTAAAATTGGGGGGTGCAGATTCAATAAGAACAGCCATTCTGCCATTTCTGTCTAACCAGGTTTCAGTTAAAAACATAAAATCAAGTTTATAAGTATTAATTAGGTCATTGATCAAAAGAGATTTGTTAACCAGAGACCTAACATTAAGCAAGCCAAGCTTTATGGTTTTTTGGGCTAGTTTTAGATTATTGGTCACAGGCCCTGAGGCAGGATGTCTGCAATTGTCAAGTTGTTTCACTCTTATCAAATTTGATAAGTTTGCAGCATGGAGAGGGTACGTCTTGCTTATTCTACTGCTAGTCAAAACAGGAATGGGGAAAGTTACAGGCACTGACGTAAAAACTCTTGGTGGTGGTTGTGATCCAGCAATACGTGTACTGGGCCCCAGCTTGATATGGGAAATTTCATGAATACCAGCTACATTGCAGCGGGGACCCCAAGGCCATCAGTTGTTTGCTTCTCCGGTGTTGATATCAGCAACGCTGGTGTGACACAGTGCGCTTGGCACCTCCAGGATGGATGAAGGTCGAGGGGGGCAGGGAGGGGGAGGACGTCTGGGAGTTGAAGAGGGGGGGCATGGGCGAGGGGGACGAGGGGGGAGAATTGAAGAGCGGGGCTTTGGGGGTGGTGGAGCCTGAGGGTTGGCTAGGACGGGGCGGGGAAGGGGTCGGGGGGTGAGTTTAAGTCCGGCATTCACCAGTTCTTCCATCTTATCTGTGAATCCTAACAGAGGGGAGGCGGGGGAGAGGGCGAGGGAGGGGGAGGGTGAGGGTGAGGGTGATGTGGAGGAACAGAGAGCTCCAAGCTGATGCTGGGTCAGGGACTGGGGCTGTGGTGAAAGTGACTGGTCGTCTATGGGTTGCTGTTGAAGTTGGGACTGAAGTGTGTCAGAGTTGAGTGCCTCCGGGAGCGGGGCAGATGGGTGATGAAGGGAGTAGAGGAGATTGTCCGTTAGTAGTTTCACTCCGGACCCGTTTAGATGGCGGCCATCTGCTCTGAAAAGGTCTCTACGTCCCCAGAAGAGGTTAAAGTTATCAATGAAGTTCAGTCCTTTTAAATTGCAGGTTTTGGACAGCCATGTATTCAATCCGAGTAGCCTGCTAAACTTATTGATTCCTCTGTCAGCTGTTGGTAATGGCCCACTGATAACGGATTGAATCTCTAGTTTGCCAAGTCTGTTAAAAAGTTCAATGAAATCCAGCTTTAGCAGTTCCGACTGCTCTCTGCGAATATCATTTGTCCCCACATGTACAATGATTTGATTCATTTCTGGGTGGTCAGACAGTACTTGGGGGATTTTTTCACTGATGTCACAGACTGTTGCACTTGGAAAACAACATGTTTTGATCATCTTACCGCTTATGTTTCTGATAGCGGCGTCTCCAACAATGAGAATGTCCGGCCCAGGTGTCTGCTCCACTGGGGGGGCGGGCTTCTTGTCCGTCCAAGCCTTTGACTTTAACCCTTTATCTGTGCGCACCTTAGTCCGTCGCCGTTCTTCCTTGTGCAAATAATCAATAGTGGTCGCCATTTCTGATTCACACAGATTCAATAGTGGTTCAAATCTATTTTCCAGCCGTAATGTCGGGGATGACTGCAGTCTCTTATTTGCATTAGTCTGCTGTCTATTTGTATGTTTATTTTTGGGCTTTGCGCCCAGCGTATACCAGTGGGTAGCAGACTCAGTCTGTTCAGTTAGTTTCTTCGGTACTGGTTCAGGTTTACCAAGTTTTGGGAAGGTTATGGAATCCTTCAATGCTGGGACTTCATTAGCACTCTGAGCCTGAGTTCTGGGCTGTTTCAACTCACCGACTGAAGACATTGGAAGTGTGTCATGCAGTTCTCTGTCATTTTCCAATGCAAAAATTCTGGTTTCTAGTAAAGCAATCTTCTGTAGCAGTTTATGGCAGTCTGAGCATTTTAGAGATTCCAGAGTGTGAGGAGGCATCGTGTAATCCCGAATGGTGAAAAAGTTTGAAAATAGGTGATCACGACCTCTGATCACTTTAATCCTGTAGAATTAGTAGTTAACAGGAACTCCCACTCATAGTTTTGTGCATTGCAGCCGGAAAAACAGGAAAATATTGCTGAAAAATAGATAAGCAGGCAGGAGCAAAGCAGAGAGCGTCTGTAGTGTCGGAGAGGCGGAAACTAACACCTCCAAGTACCAAAATCACCATAAATACTAAGAATTGCCACATCCTAGGACACCCCCCCTTTAAGTGTGATGTCAAACAAAACACTGAAATTTTAAAATAATATAATAATTTAAATGTTTCATATTTAATTTTGTCAGAGCTTTAAAATAATATTAGCTCGTTGTAATTAATTTAGACAGCAGAACTGTGTCAGGATATCAAAATATCTTCATATCATCACGATATGAAAGACATTGAAAGACGATAAACGATAATATTGAATATATTGTCCTAATTGGAGTCCCATTGGAAGTCATGGGAGTTCATCGAAACATGTGACCCCATGAGTGTCTCTTTAAGGCGGTGTACAAGTGTTGTTTTAATTTGTATATTATGCTGTGTGTGTGTGTGTGTGTGGGGGGGGGGGGGGGAGTTAATGTATGTATATGTGATGTATTGTTGTTGTAATCTGGTGGTAATCTGATACCGAAGGTCAGATTACCGGCCTGTGACAGCACATGCAGGCGGGGCTGATGAGAACGTACACACACACACACACACACACACACACACACACACAGTAGTACACAATAGGGTTCAACGGATTTTGCCAATATTGACCTTTTATTAGAAATCAGATATTGGACAGAAATCAATCCAGTGTGTTGTGGGAACCAACACACGGCAGAGAAAATGTGTTTGTTTGGGTTCCAGTGGAGAGTTTTAGTGTCACATGAATCTTTGTCATTTTTTGGAATTGTTTGGCATGTAAATGGTGAAAAAAAAACTAAAAGAAAAAATGGTAAAAATATCGGCTATCGGCAACTCCAAAAGTATCAGTGGCTGTATTGGCCTTCAAAAATCCATATCAGTCCACCTGTAGTACATAATCAATAGACAGATGCATGAGACAGAGTGAGGCACACAGTGTTTTCATGTATCTGTCATGTAGGAGCTCGCTACTGAAAATCCAAACAAGTTTTAATGTTTTTCTGTTCATTTCAAGCCAAACAAACAGTCGCTGTGTGGAAAAATCCCCGAAAAAAACAGCCAAAAATCAGCCAACGGGTGAAGAAACTCTCCGGCTGGTTATCTGTGGGAAAGTGAACATACTGCCGATGTCAGATGAAAACCTTACATCTCCAAAATGTTGACTTATTTTCAGGAACTAAGAAAAACAGCCACCATGTGTTTGTCAGTTTATCCGGTTGGTTTCGACAGTTTGTTTCATCAGACAAAGGCTTGTAGGATTTTCTCATACAGAAATTTATGTTAAAACATGAAAATCACCAAAAAAGAGTTATGAGGTTTTCGCCCTACAACAACGAAAAGCTATTAAGTGAAGACCTAAGGACTTGGATTTCTTTTATTTTTTACCTTGCTTATTTCTTCATTGTGTTTGCTGCTTTTTTTTTTTTATTATTTGTCATGTCTGTAGCTCTAATCTGTTGGGTGGTCTATACATTTTAGACAAGGGTGGAAGTAACTAATTACATTTACTCACAGTATTATAATTGAGTAGCTTTTTTGTGTACTTCTTGAAGTCAGAAATTGTACTTTTACTTAAGTTACGTTTGTGTCTCTGCATCAGCAGCAGAAACTGGATCGACGTAAACTGACAAACTGTGGATCCATTCACAGTGAGAAGAGGAATCTGACTTTACTTTGTTTCTGCACTTTATTTTGTCGTTTCTAATGTTTCCAGTGAAAAGAATCCAGTCTGACCTCTGTCCTCTCTCCTGTTAGAATCACATGGCAAAGATCACAGCTGACAACGTTCTCTGTTCTAAAGAGGAACTCAGGAACTTTTAAATCAGACACTTTTTACTGTTACTGAAGGAGATTTTTACACCTGTACTTTCACTTCTACTTCAGTGAAATATCAGCAAAGTAACAGTACTTCTACTGGAGTAGGACGTTTTAATACTCTTTCCACCGCTGTACTGTAAGCGGCTGCTGACTCCGGACCAGTTTAAGGTGTTCGCATTCCTGAGGCAACGTGCTTTATACACAACAGATGAGAGGATGGAGCGAATCCAGACACACACACACACACACACACTGTACACGCAGGCAGACGTGCAAGCATGTGTGTATATAGACACACATGCAAATGGCCAGGCATCCATGAACCCAAACACACACACACATAAAAAAAAAGAGATAGGGAGCAAACCAAACCATCCCACTCTGCTGAAGGGAATAAAGGATTCACTGGCAGCTTTCAGCAAATTCATGAAAGAGCAAAGAACTGGAGGCAGACTGACGCTCACTTCATGCCAGACTGTAACATGGAACCATCTATCATGTCTAAAGAGACTCTTATTTTACTAGAAAATATTTCTAACAATACAGTTGTTCACTCAAAATTTATTTTATTGTTATTTTACTAAATGCTACTTATTTTATATCTAAAGAGACTGTTGTTGTAAAAGTTCTGTGTTTTCCTCCTGTTGTTGTCATTTAATTTGTGTGTTCTCCAACTAATTTGGGCCATTTCTTGTGGGTTAGGGTTAGAACTTTTTCTTTATGTTTCATAAGTATTAGGTGTTTATAACAAGTTACTCATATCGTGATGATATGAAGATATTTTAATATCGTGACACACATTTCTGCTGTCTAAATTGATGATGACAAGCAAATTTTACTTAAAAACTCATAAAATGAAGTATGGTAGGAATATTATTTGAATACTTCTGTTTTGTTTGACATCACACCTAACATCACCATTCGGTTCAATGAGATGAACATTAATTTGATTATTTAACACGATGTTGCATACATGAACCATATGGTGAATCATATTGATATCGAGAAAAATCCTTATGATTATCATGATATTGATTTCAACTATATCGCCCAGCCCTATTCAACTGTTTTCTTTAGTTTTATGCCGATTCGTCCTCAGTTGAAATTCAGGAAATACTGTATTAGGAAAAAAAGACTGAAATGCTACAAAGGTCTGGAGATGGACTGAGGAGAAGCAAACACAGTTCTGGTGCACAGCGGCCATATTTTGTTCTGAAGTGAACTGGACCTGGTTCTGGTTCTGTTTGGTTCTGACAGAAACCTGCATTCAAGTGTCAAAGGACCTTTAGCAGCACCTAGTGGGCATCGGTTCACCTTTGTGCCCATAAAAAGTGTGGGCAGGACTGGCATCTTAGTTTTAGATGTTATTGGTGGAGTCAAAGCCACTTACAATGTGTGTGATTTGCTGCTATAGCCGACACAAATACACATCACTTTGTGCAGAACTTGGAGGTTAAAGCTCAGTCCAACTGGGAACACAACAGTCTGAATCTTACATTTAGAAAATACTCATCTGCCATCTGTAAACTATAACAGCTTGATGTTTTTTCTTTTTCCTGCCCTCAGATTCAGAATTCAGAATCCAGGATCCAGATTCACTTCAGCTACAGCCCAGGATCTATAGCCTATAATCAATAAAACTAGCCAGATGGAGCTCATTTATCAGATGAACTTCCAAGAAACTGCTTTAGTTTTCTGGACAGCAGTCTGCTTTGACTATTTAGATGAAGAAGCGGTTACAATCCTGTAGTTCCCCAGGAATCTCCTGCTACTATTTAAATATTTTATTCCTTTTCAGTTGGTTTGTACCCAAAACTGGTACAAATGGGAGTTTTTCAGGGTTACTGTGGCGTCTTTTGAGAACTAAAATAAACTATAAACACATTCTGCTCCGGTGTTGCTGTGAATCTTATTCAACAAAACATCTGTGACAAATACCCAGACACTCACCCATCCCCTTCAATCTGACACCAAGTCAGGTTTCTACATAGAACAAGGATTAGTTAACATGAGTTCTGTGTATTGGAAAGACTAGAAACAGAGGAAAAGAATAGAATCTGCCCACTGGATAGCTGCTGATGCAAAAATAAGTTAACAACACCGCAGTTAAATAATAATAATTTAATTTTGCATCAGGAACAATCCAGTGTGCGGACTCTATTCTTTTCCTCTGCCTGTTTATTTTCGATCCGGCACACTTTCTGTCTGATGTGTGTTTTTATCTGTTGTCTGAGAGTAAGAAGGCAAAACACAAAAGTCGTGGTTTTCCACATTTATTCTCCAGTCACAGTCCATGCTGGCGGCTCAGAGCAGCCGCTCACTCGTCCGTCTCCGACTCCTCGTCCTCCTGACTGATCTGGAAGTAGCGCAGCTCGTACGTCTCCTTGTCGGACGCCACCACTCTCAGCCAATCACGGAGGTTGTTCTTCTTCAGGTACTTCTTCGTCAGGTACTTCAGATACCTGGGGAGCGGGGGTGAACAAACCGTTACGGAGGCTGCGGCTTTGGAGAATTGTTTGCGCTATTGTGTGTCTTCTACTTTTAATAGAAACTCATAATGTTCTTCACTTTCATGCCAACATTTTGTCCGATAGATGGATGGTGGATGTGTCATTTTGTGATAAAATCCTTTAGTGCTGAAACGATTAGTCAATTCTAATTTTTAATAATCGATTTATCGTTTGAGTCATTTATCAAGGCACAGCATATCAAGCACAGATGCTAACATTTGCTGCTTTTCTCCATTTCATATAACTACAAATTAATCATTTTTTTGGCTGCTCGTCAGACTAAATAAACAAATTTAAGACATCACTTTGAGTTCTGGTAACTTGTGTTGGCCATTTGTCAGTATTGACATTTTGTAGATTAAATGATTAATAAAAAAAGAATAATAATAGATAATGAAAATAATCGTTAGTTGCAGCCCTAAAACTCTTGACATATACACATTTGAAATTCTATCACTAGGTAGAGGACCTGTTATGATGAAAGGTCGCATCACATGTGTCCGATTTATAAAATTGATGGAATCTTTGATGGAACAGATGGACTGTACAAACCTACACTTCAGTCAACTGTCTATTGTTGGATGAAGGTAAAGTACGGTGGGTGACACTTCTATATAAATCTCAACACTGTATATTTCTTAACGCCGTTTCACCCTAACCTCACTGTCTCCCATCTCACCTCTTGGAGAACTGCTTCTCAGACGTGACGTTGATCTTGTTCTTCATCCGGCCGACCTGGACCATGTTTCCCAGGTTCCCCGTCTTCCCGTTGACCTTAATCCTCTCTTTGAGGAAGGTTTCCTATTGGACAGAGCAGAGTGACACACTAGGGAAGAGAACCCTAGTTTTTTTTCGAGCTAGGGAAGGGAACCCTAGTCCACACACAGCGTTAGCCACTCGCTCCGGCAGACTACACAGGCTACAGGCAACCAGCGTACATTAAGTTAATTAGTAGATAAAGTAAAAGGCAAAAAAAAAAGTCTAGTTAAATGAAGAATCATCACAACAGCTATCAAAGAGAATGTTAAACAGGGTTCACACACATTTTCTCCATTTCAACTTTTTCCCCTGAGCTTCACTTCATGACTGGATTTGAAGACTAGATGATATGTTGATGTTCAATGACGTATATGGATAGTCATATTAATCCTATCAATCCCTATCAGCAACATCATAATCTATAGATTATAATTCTTCCCAACAAATATTGTGTGAAATGACAGGGGGTCTACGACTGCATAATATATAGTCATATAGATAGGAAATTAACAACATTTTACTATTTTTACCCAGTTCCTTAACTTTAACCTGAAAATTAACATGTTTATTCATGTTCATTATAACATTATTATTATATTATAACATGTTCTTTATCCAGTCAGGAACGCTGGTATGAAGCTTTAAGGGCTTTGCAGCAGACATGTAGAGACTTACAAAGTTAGCAGAGTCCAGGATGCCGTCCTCCACCGGGTGGGTCAGGTCCAGGGTGAACCTCCATGAAGCTCCCTTTTTGGCCTTCTTACCAACTGTCGGTCTCTTCTGTTTGAGCTGGGCGGCAACACAGAAGTCACAAGATCAGAAAACTTTGGCAGACACTGGGTTCCCACACTCCCTTGGACAAATTCAAGGTCCTTTCAATGACTTTCAAGGACTCAAAATTGGCCTGTTTTGGGGTTAGACATGACATTGGTCAAAATTAGATATCACAGAGGCCTCATTTTGTATTCACGATCTTGTCAAATCAATAACTCATGGTGAAATCATTCATTAAAATAAATTCTGCTGCTGCTGCTATATCAACACAAATATCCATCATAGGGTTTTCCTCAGGATGTGAGGAGAGATCCATAGATGAATTTGGGTGCTTTACTGTGATAAAAAATGAAATGCTTTTAAGGCCATCTATTCGTTTTCTAAATCTTTAAGAATCTTTCTCAAATCCACAAATTTTACAGGATTGTCAAGGCCTGTGGGAATCCTGCAGACAGCAGGCCAGATGGGCGCCGTTCTGTCCCTCTCTCTCTCTCGACACGTTGGAGAAAACGCTACGTCGAACCGCAATTTGACAGGTTATAATTTTACCTTACTTGTCTGCAAACAGACACACGTCGTAGAACAACACTTTAAAGTTTCCACAAATCGTAAGGGTCCACTAGTAACTTCGGCATTCATATGTTCAGCCAGTGATCCCTTATTTTACTAAAATGTCAAATACTAAATTGATTCGCGCTGTCGCCTGGTGCGTTTCGCTGGAGGGAGACTGTAGGACTAGTGGAGACATCAGTTATAAAAGTTTACATTGTAGTGAAATATGTGCTGTTGGGTGGATCATATGTACGCCGAAGTAACCAGCGGACCCTAGACTAGCAGTAGTGACAGACTTTATCAGTATCAGTACGGTACACCGGCAAACTCTGCTGTCATGCACTCAATGAATGGGACACGTGTATAAACGTTAAGCGTGCAAGCTAATGCTAACACTGATAGCCTCTTGTCTTATTCCATAACAAAACACGTCCAGGGTCAAGCACGTAGCTGTACTGTTAAGAGTTTTGTTGTATCTGAATGAATACTAGGCAAAATAGCAAAAAACTACACGAAATGAACAATAAATTGAACACATCTCTCGGGAGCTATCAGTACATACCGGCGCCATGTTGAGCGAGCGGACGGGAAAGGGAGTACCGGACGTGACGCCGGGACGTATATCACGTCATCTGGAACGCTCTTACCAAATATGGCGATTCCAGTGTGCAGCTTTTATCAGATCAGGAAAGCGTCGGGTCGCCTGGCATAGATAGGAACTCGTTTCTCACATGAATCAGGAAATAGACGGTTACATGAATTATGAAGCAGTGCGGGATGTTTCAGTAATGGCCGATTGTTTTTATTTTATAGAACTTGGAAGGATTTTGCACTTTCGCTATTGTCTTTATTTTAATTCCTTCAAACTGAAAAATCACGCAGGAGCTAAAAACCATTGCAGCAGTCGCGTATGTAGAATGATGCGAGTCCAAGGGCAGCAACAGCCAAACACACCCAAATAAACCTGTCTGCGGTCAATGATTGACCGGCCTGCAGTCTCTCACACACACACACACACACACCATCCCTCCCCTGCTGCAGTGGATGTGCATCAACCCTCCTTCCTAGTCGTGTTTGAACAAACTGACATTTATGTGGATGTTAAGAGGGGGAAAGAGAAACCTCCCCGTGACTCATAGAGCCCATTACTGGTTAGACAGGCATGGGCAGAGAAAAGCGGACATGCCTTTTTTGTTTTTTTCTTTCCCCCATTGTGGTGCAACTTGTGGCTCAGTGTGTCGACCTGCAGGCAGGAGAGGTGCACCAGGCTGAGCATGAGTCATCTTCACATTACCATATCAGGCATCCAGGCAGGGTGTGTCCGCAACTGCCTGAGTCTTGACAAACCATGAGACGCTTTGAAGAGAGTTTGAGCAAGCTGCACTATTGTGTCTGTGCATGCTTGTCTACTGAAGCAACACAAGATATATATATATACACACAAGACACAAAACCAGACAGACACCGGTTGCAGTTTTTTGTCCATTTGTTTCAACTTTTATTTTTTGCCATCTCCAGTCAGGTGACAAAGGCCTCGAGTGAACAAAGTTTGCAACTCTACCACCCTCCCCTCCCCGATTGAGTCCCTCAAAACACACACCTCACTGCAAACCGCCTCCCACAACATTTCGGAGGCCCACACCGCTACACATTCACGCCTCAAAACACTCCTTTTGTATTGGGGGATAGCCAGGGCAGCGGGGCAGGCCCTCGGCTGCCCTGGTGGACAAGAGGTAAGCGCACAGGACCCTCACGCCCCTCAGACTTCTACACAGACACGAGACTGGCATTAAGAGGATAAATCACTGAAGTTTGTTTCCATTTGTCCAAAAAAAAGTGTTCTCTTTTCTTGTTTTTTTTAGAGCTTTGAAATGCCGGGGTGGACCTCAAGTGCTCTTAAGTGCTAGCCACCGGCAAACCCAGCGTTTTGGGAGAAACGGACCTTGTTGCGCCAAATCCACACAGGAACCAGAGCAAAGGCCATGCTGGAAAGCAGTATGGCAGCTAGAGGGACAACCTAACCAGAGTTGAGTATCTATAAAGGGTAACCTCCCCCTCCCACTGCTTTAACTCAAAAACAGCCCCCCTCCCCTTCCCTCTAAAAGGCATTAGACCTGCTATATTCAATCTAAAGAATATAAAAAAATAAATCATACAAAAGCTGGATCCCGGTGTTATTTAAACATTCAGGAATGTGAGTGGCAAGACCAACATTTTGAAGGCAAAAATAAACAGGAATGAGCAACCGATCAATATTTTTGAAGTTATTTTTTATAAAGTAGATTGTTACCAAACAAAACCTCAGTGATCAGGCAGAGGACCACGCAGCGAGCTGCGGTGGAACATTCCCAACAGCAATGGAAAAGAGAAACAAAAAGAAAAGATCAATGAGGAGATAAATCACAACAGAATGATTGAGGTTGTCTGTGAAGGCCGACGCTTTGGTGACAGAACCAATGAGAATGCAAGAGACTGGTTGTGGGTGGTGCTTGTTGCCTGGGCAGCAAAGTCTGTCTCCCTATTTGGTGGACATGGACTTGGTGCCGACAGCGCATTCCTCCCCCATGGCGGCCAAAACGGTGACCTGCAAAGCACAAGAGATGTTCAAGTTAGACGTCCGAAATCTCACCCCGCACTCCTCATTTACTTCATAATCAAAGAGTCAAACGTTTCCTTCCCAAAAGACAGATATTTAACCCCCCCGCTCCAATAGGACATTTCTGGCCCCACAATCGCTTACCATGAAGTCCTCAGACGCTTCGAACTTTGCCTCGATTTCCTTTCCAATGTCATTCTCGGGGACACGCAGGTCCTCTCTGACCTCACCGTTGTCAGCCATTAGGGACATGTAGCATTCGCTGATATTAACCAACTGTGGAGGGAAAGGCACATTAACGGTCAAAGACGCCTTATAACCATGATGACATAAAGCACACTGCCCGTGTTTTATTGGTTGCTACACCAGCTCGCTTGTGGTAACCCACAAGCGAGTTGCCGGTCTTAAATTTCCCCATCTTTTTTTATATACTGCTTTGCAGAAAACTGTCAGATTGTACACATGCATTGGTAACCGTTGTACAAAAGCCAGGAGACTTCTGTGACAGTGGCCTTCAGCAGCACTCAAGTTCCCATAATCAGTCAGGAATGTGCATCACAGAACAGGTGCCTCATACAAAATGCCGTATAAGTTAATGAGACTTTATAGAGGAGTATGGTCATAGAGGAGTGGTCAACATTTAGTCCAACTGATGACAGGAGACGGTGGACCTGCAGATGGATATCGGCTCCCTGGCTTCACATCACCTCCTCTCTAAAAGATAACCTTAATACCACCGTACCACTGCACAAAGCACACCCTAACATACTAAGATCGCTGGGCCTGCTTACACTTGCTGAAAACTGAGATTTTCAATCTGGATTAATGTGAGACAACCCAATTTCCCCACCAGCCAAATGCTGGTAAATGCCAACTGTGGCTACTAAGCCACTTTGGCTGGTAGCCAGACATGGTTCAGGTGTCAATTCTAAAATTTTCATATGGCCGGTAAAATGGTGACAACAGCTGATGGATGCTGGAATCCAGACACTGCAGCGTGTGGGGGGAGACAAAAAAATAAATAAATTCCCTGGCAGGCATAGCGGCTCCAGAGCCACAGACCCTCGAGGGACGACTCATGAAGTGCTGCCACCTCAAACAACTGGAACACAAGCTCTGTGGGACATTACCACTACTCCAACTGGTGGGACATTACCACTACTCCAACTGGTGGGACACTACCACTACTCCAACTGGTGGGACACTACCACTACTTCAACTGGTGGGACATTATCACTACTCAACTGGTGGAGTCTGTCTGTTCTAATTGACGTGTGCGTTTATTTAGAGTAACACTTCAGTGATAAAGTGTTTGGAGAGATGACCTCCTCTTTTGGACTACCTGCATTCCGGTACTTATTTTCATGGACCCGGCACCTCTGGTGGCATGAAAGTTTGTTTTTTTGGGGGTTTTTTGTCTGCCATGTAATAATCCCAGTAGTTGACTCTTCCTTTCCCCTCCATTGTAAAAACCTAATTGGCTCATTTCCATATGAAGACAGGTGATTACCCTATTAGAAGGTAGCAGCAAGCGCATAGTAATCACGTTACATGAGTGAGCTGCTCTGCAGAGTGTGTTACGGTAAACTTCAGACATCGTCATGGCTAAAAGACAGTTGAATTTGCTGTCCATATGTCTGCTGTGTGGACTGTTTTTGGAAAATTAGACCAGGTAAGCATGTTGTTTTTGTAAACGTGTTACAGTTCTCTGCTGGGACAACAACATCTAAATTCATATTTGCATAGATGAAAACAGATATTATTTGGAGTGTGGACATGTAAGTCCAACAGTTAAATATGTGGGACATTGCGCATGTTATGTTGAGTGTCCAGAAATAATTGGTAATATAATTGGTTGAGTGAAGGGCTGTAAGCCCCACATCAATGTGGGCATTTCAAAACCAGCGCGGTCCAGCTGAGTGTCGCATTTAGGCCGACTTCTAGCTGCATGGCATGACCATAACACGTTTTATTGCTGTCATTTCATTATTCACTGACATTGTTTACTACGTTTAAAATAGATATCCTATGAAAGTATTTGTGTTGAATATTAATGCGTAACTACTAGAGCCAGAATTTGTCTGGTAAATGGTTGAAGCCATTGCAGTTTCCTTGATGTGTTTCTGTATGATTAGGATGTCTCAGAGCCAAGTATGTGTGCATTTTTATGTTGTGCACAGCACAGTTATATCTTTAGTCCACTACTAGAAGGGCAGGTTTGTAAAAACCCAACGGTTTGGACAAAATGAGCATTATGTAGCCTACACAATAATCAAATATTGTTACAGATCTCCAGTAGTCGGAGCTCTAAGGTCATATAGTCGGTCATTTAGTAATGTTTAGGCTGTTGGGTCTACAGTAAGCTATATGGCTGTACTGAGCACCACCGTGCCTCCAATGCCTTGTTGTCTTGATATGTTCCGGAAGCTTTTCCCTCCAGACCAACTCACGGGAACACCGACCACTTTGTGTTCCGGGACCTCATCATTTACAAATTAAGCACTGGATGACCTACCTGGTAGTCTAGCCTCTTGATGGCGGGCACATCCATGTTGTGGGTGGAGGGGCACATATCTTCATACTTTTTGTTGGTGAAGATGTCGATACCAACCAGGTTAACCTACAGCATAAAGTTTAGTTTACTGCACAGTAATGTGAAGAAATTAAAAAAATATATAACTATGAAAAAGGAAAATAGTGCAGATGAGATTACAAAAAACACCAAGAGGCTTATGAAAAGCACAGATTACATGAAAACAATAGATCTCAACCAAAACACCACAAGATAGTTGAGTTTCTATTGTATGAATCATATAATTTTATTTTCTCAGCAAGTTGTGTTTTTTATAAGCTCACTTGGGTTTCAAACTTCTCCGGCACATGACTTTTGTATCGTCTTTATTGTTCTTTATGGAGTGAATAAGTAAAACCCCACCCAAGATGCAGAAAATGGCAAGGGGAATAATTTTCTCCATCAGGGCTATTTCATGCAAGTCATAGGAGAGATCAAAGTGCAGCGCAAGTACAAGAGTGTTTGTGTGTGTTCAAAGAAAAATACACTGATAATTTACGTGTTATTACTGAAGGAAAACATCAAGCAGATTGGATCAGACCGGTCCGAAATCTATTCGATTTTATTAAGAGCCCCAAGTCTGGTTTCAGAGCTCCATTTACGGCTGGCACCGTCTGCGTCTCGCACTGCCAACTCACGGCTCCTTTAAATTCACCGGGGCCACAACAAACGCTCTGTTCAGGATAAGTTTCTAAGCTCTACCTTGGCATGCCCGTGCTTGCCGGTCTTGGAGGTGGACATCTCCACAATTTTGCAGGGACGTCCCTTCAGCACCACGAAGCCGTTCTTGCGCAGAGCAGAGCACTGCATGGGGTAGGTGGCGGAGGCGCCAGACTCGCCGGTCTGGAAGTCAAGATCGGGATCTGCCATGGTGCGATGGGTCTGGGGCGCTGGAACAGAGAGGGAACCGGGTTAAGCCACAACCTAACCACCCTCAACACATTTAAAACCCAACTGCACTCTTTGTGAAGTCACACACTGAACTAGTATGTCAATATTTATATTACATCAACTATCCTGAGACTATGCCATACTACAGAATTTTGAACCTCAAGTGTCATCAGATTCAGGGTGGATTTTGATTGATCCAAGCGAGTCAGATGATTAAGATGACAATTAGTGAAAACTAAAGACCAGAAGGAAGCAATATTTGGCACCTCAAAATGCAACTTGAATGCTTTTAAACCTAGCATCATCACTATTTTGAATCTACAGACTCAAACAGACCCTACAATAGACCACGGATGCCCATTTGTTTTTATGATCTATCCCAGGGATCTTCATCCGATTACTTTAACAGTTGGATTTGATAGACTTGTCTATACTGCAGGTGGGGCAGTAAGTGTTTTGAGTGAACCCCAACTGAACATCCTTTTACATCCCCTCATTGTGCCAATTTCTAGGGAGTAACGGTAAAACTAGACTATCCCTGGTTTTGCTGGGGGCCCCCGGAGCCTTTCATGGACCTCGCTTTAGGGCTGCCGCGCTGGAGGCCGGTTTCACAGCAGACCTCGTTATCTGATATCGCGAGGTTTAAAAAAAAAAAAAAAAAAAAAACTTCCCCATGGTCTGTCATCCCGTTAACTGAAAATCCGCAGACGTTCCCTCAGACTAAATTAGATCTATTCTAAACTGGAAATCCTAAGTGCCAAGCCGGCGACAGCGAAGCCGTTCAGTATGAAACACGACAAGCTGCCTGGCTAAATAAATACAAGCCAGGCCACACTGTATATCCACTCTACTTATTCCAACTGTTAGCAGCAACCCGCTTACCTCAGCTCAACTTCCAACTTGTGGACAAAAACTAACACGTTAGCTCGTTAACGCCAATAGCCTGGACAAGGCCTCGGTAAGGCCCGTGCGGCCGGGTATCAAAACATCGTGCTTCATCAGCTAGCTCGTCACGTGCGGGGGTAATTTTAGGTGTCGTCTTGGAGATTATCCATTAAGACTAACAAGCTAGCTGGCGTGACCGTTACATATGGAGTTTAAACGCAACGACGCCAGATAACGGTACATTTGCAGCTAACGCCACCCACCGCGACTTGTCTCAAACGCTTCGGCGAATAAAAAATTTGTGTCAAGTTAGTAAACTAAGCTAATGTTTATAACGTTGACTTGAGCTCGGTAAACTAGCAAACATGAGTACTAGTTAATTCGCATCTACCCAATACCGTTAGCCAACTGACGCCGTTAGCTAGTGCTATGCTAGTTATTCTAGCCGTCCATTCAGCTCAGTCAAAACGCAGACGATTGACGCTCAGTCAACAACGGCCGCCGTGTGTCATTTTGTTTGTGCCAATATGACGCCGGATGATAATTTTACCCTGAATTCTCAAACTTAACCGAAATCGACAACGTTAGCGGAGTGAATGACAAGCAAATCCACCGACCGCGCTGCAGGCCGCATGTCCCTTTGATTCGGGTATAAATGATAGAACATGGACCCCACACCCTAACGTTACCCTGCCGCCGCGCACATCAGCCGGCCGCACGGAAAACTTTACTTTCGCCGCGCGCCCCCCTTCATAGTAAACTACTACACAACCCATTTCATAGCTCACAATCCGTTATCGGTTTATATAAAAGTACATTAAGTTCTCCGTTTATCCCCCATAGCCAGAAACACGCGCCATGCCACACTTACCTTCCAAGAAAAAGAGGACCGAAACTGCGCAGGCGCGGCCAACTTTACTGCAGCATCCGTAGAGAGGGGAGGGGGGGCGTTTATGTGTTCCGGTTGCAGATGGGCAGAAAGGGATGCCAGTTTTGAAGCAAACCTGGCAACCCATCGTGACTCAGTGGTTCCCAAAGTGCGGCTCTGAGGGGTTTCCAGGCGGGTCCAGCACCAAAGTGAAGAGCAGTTTCATGCTAAAATATAGAGCAGTTTCCTTTCACTGTGATTTCGTTTACTGGAACAGGCGTTTCCAAACGTTTTAATGTCAAGGCTGCTCAAAACAGATACACACTGTTGTCCAGGGAAGATTAAGAAGATTTTTGTTGAAGTGGTCATCTGTTTCTACTGGAGGACAGCCAGAGTGAAAACTGTGATCAAAATGCATATTGCTGTATCACTCTGTCTGTCTGAAATAATAGAAAACAAGGCAACAGTAAACATGTCATCCCCCACAGATGATGCAATCTCCTTCTGGCGAATGTGCCACCTTGTTTTGACTTGTAATTGTGGCGCACCCCCTTGGGCAAATCAGTGTCATGTTTAAAATGTCAAAATGCAATGGTGAGAAGAATAATTTCACCAAGTTTCATCAAAATCTCATCAGCGGTGTCTGAGAATTAATAAGAATGAATGGAGGCCGATCCACAGCCAACAAACTGTTCCTGAGACCTCCTGCAAGTCCCTCAGGGACACTTGGGGGTCCCCGGACCTCATGTTTGGGCATATCATAATGACTATTTTGATCATAGGTTTCATAGTGCTCACTTCCCCACACTGCAAAATCACCAATGTAAATTTAACTAAAAGTGTAAAAATCAACAGTATGCCAGTGGTTAAGTCCTCAATATTAGAGTTAACTTAACATTTCAGATAGTTTTGAACAGCCGACCAGCAGCTGTATCTGCTCTGTGATTGGACAATCAACACTGGTCAACTCCTAATAACTGCCATTGAAAAATCAACTCTTATTAACACTGGAATATTTTCTGTGAACCTATAGTTCAAGTTCTAGTGTGTTTATTTGTCATGTACACAGCATACACAGGGTAAACAGTGCAGTGGATCCTCTCAGTATGAAACGAATAGGGAAAATATAATTCACTAAGATAAATAAAGGATTAAAATAAAGAATCCAACTGAAATAGAAAAACCGAAGTTAAAGAGGAAAAAACAAAGCACAAGAACATAAAATGTGGTGCATTTTATGTCTAGGAATAAGAGGTGTGATCAAGTCAACTTTGCTTGAGTCCCAAGTCAGTCTCAAGCCTTGAGGCACAAGTCTAAATGTAGATTACCAAGTCCAGGTCAAGTCCAAGTCATTAATGTCAAGTCTCAAGTCTAAATGTAGATTACCAAGTCCAGGTCAAGTCCATGTCATTAATGTCAAGTCTCTAGTCTAAATGTAGAACAGCAAGTCAAGTCAGAACAAATCAAGAGTCCAGTATCAATTTAATATCTTAAAGAAAACTAAATATCTAGGACTTTTCAATGCAATATGGTTTTAATAGGATAAAAACTTGGTAAGAGCATCATGAGTTTGATTTCTATAATCAGTTTCAACTTCAATAAATTCAATCATTCCATACAAATTCAGAAAACACAATTTAAATTCAGTCGTCTGCTGGAACAAATCTCATCACTTTCAATCTAAGTCATTTACACAAACACAAGATCTCAAGTCAAGACTTTAGAAACCTTTTCAAGTCATCAGAGTACAAGTCAGAGTCAAGTCCCAAGTCACCAGAACCCAAGTCAAGTCTCAAGCTATTAAACAGGGTGTAATGCATCAGTTTGGTTGGTCTTCGGCATGAAAACATTCAGTTTATTAAAATAAAAGGATAAACAGTATTTAAGGAAAGAACAGAGAAAAGTTCAATATGTATGTGTGTGTGTGTGTGTGTGTGTGTGTGTGTGTGTGTGTGTGTGTGTGTGAAGAAAGAGAGCAGAGAAACCGTGCTGCTGTACAAGGAAAGGACATTTATTGTAGAATTTCGAACATCACAGATGTGTGTTACCAGATTGAGGTTGTCTTTTGATTCGATTCCAGTGATTCAGACAAGGTGAAAACATACACACACATGCATTACACACACACACACACACACACACCCGTACACACACACACACACACACGCACCAGTCCACCGGCCCACCTACGCACCCACACACACACCAACAGCCGCACACACGTTCACAGTCTTGATACGTACAAAAATTGAAATACAAATACAAATAATACCACAATAAAAACATTGTATTCTTTTTTTTTCTCTTTTTTTTTTAGAAATCCTTATAGCTATTTTCTCTATTCTGTAGAAAGACAACTAAGCTTTAATAAGTGAACAGAATCTTTTTGTCTTTCTCTAAAATGATCAGTAAGATATCATCATAACGAAATGTACTTATATATATTTTTCATCTATGGTTTCTCAGACTGTCCCCGCCTCCCTCCCTTTGCTCACAGGCTGCTTTTGATAAACGGAAACATCCTGCACATGTGGAAAAAGGCTTCAGCTTCAGGCCTAAAACATCACCGCTTAACACCCATCGCATCCTTTCTGAGATCAATGAACGAGTGAAGAAACGGCAAGTAAAAAGAAGGACCGGTTTCTCTCTCTCTCTCTCACTCTCAGTAGTTTTCACCTTCCGATTTGTGGTTTGCAGATCGTTTACAGACCGTCCCGTAACTGAAACGTCACAGGTTCAAACCCCCCCCCCGAAAAAAAACCAAGCCAGGGTGTCCGTTAACAGCCAGCGCGTCCCGTCGAAGTGTCCTGGAGCACCGGATAAGAGCGTCAACTGAATATGTAAAATGTAACGGGGGAATGCATAATTCTTCTGTCTGACATCTAGATTTTTCTGACTGTTTTATCTTTTGGACAGACTTCCAGATGCTAAACTTATCTTGAAACGGTTTAAATTTACAACTCTCGAGCTGATTTGACGGCTACAAAAAAAACAAAACGATAAAAAAAAAACAGTAAAATACTGTTGGAAGTCTATCCCTCATCGCCAAAAACCTCTACAGCCAGACCACCCAGTGTATTGCCTTTAACTTGTAGATTAGTAACAAGTGATGACAGGTAGAACACGTACGTCACCATGCAAATGCACAAAAGCAACGAAATAAACAGTGATGAACTAAAGGAGAGAAAGAGTCAACTTGGTACCCGACCCAAACGTCCCATCTGAGAGACACTAAAGAACGGACAGATTTACAGAGGCGTGACGAAAAAGCAAGACACACAGCCAGCCTTGTTTTTTTTTTTTTTTTTTTTGCTTCATTTGTTCTTCAACTCTCTTGCTCCCGCCCACAGTCTGTCCTTTAACATCAAAGTGAGTATTTACACAAGTGCGATGCACACAGAACAGCAGGGATTTAGAAACGGTGGAGAAAACCGAGAAAGGGGGTTGGGGAGTGGGAAGTGGGGGTGGGGGGGGTTGGAGCGAAAAGTAAAACGTCCAGAGATCGGCAGCTAGACTACGCCGAATTCTTCTTGTGAGAACTGGTGTGAAGGTTTTGTTTTCTGGTGCAGCAATAATACAATATCTACAGCCTTCCTTTCCCCCCCTGTTCCGGCAGAAAAAACACCTAAAGGACACGGGAGCCACAGCAGCCGAACCCGACGACGCCTGCGGGGGATTCACATCGACAAGTGTAAAAATGTCCACTGCACATTTCCCCCCCCCTATCATCACACAAAACTGCTTATTCATAGTATTTTGGTCCTTGACATACAAAGATGCACAATTTCAGCAGCAGTCTTAACGGTGCGTTCACACTGCAAGCAACAAGTCACCGGGAATCCAGCCGTTTTTTTTTCCCCGATAGGCCGTCAACAGCCGATCAGATTTCCGCGCTTCCTTGTTTCCCTTCCTGATGGGATTTCGGTTTTCATGAAGCCATAGTTCCTCTCGCAAAATGGAGAAAGAACTTGACTGCAGCTATTCAGAGCTTCCCAGTTCTCTACAGCTTTTGTTTGAAAGACTACAGGAGTGAACATCTAAAAAAAAAAAAAAAAAAAAAAAAAACGATGCTTGGAGAACGGTTGCCGGTCGACGGTGAGCTCTTAAGTCGTTTTATTGAGGTTTTTTTTCGATTAATGCTACCTAAACAGCAGCGATGTTTACTCGCCAAAACGACATAGCGATATGAAAGGCAAAACCCAGAGCAGCAGAAATACAAGATTTGACCGGTCAAAACTTTGTAGCTGCAGACCTACAGGATATCCCACTGAGCACTGGATGTCATTTCAACGTTGCGTCTCTGCTTTAGCTCTCATATCACCCAGGATCTTTTTTTTTTTTGCTATGTAGCCTATAGCCCAGTTTTAGACCATGAAGTGAATACATTATTACATATTTAAACAATGCATAAACAGCTGTAAATATCAAAAATATGCACCAGAAGTACAAGATAACGCTTTATTTTTGTCATCTACTCCAGAAGACCTAGTCTAAGATTTCACTTTTAAACCCTACGGAGCCTCATTTTAGCCTCGACGTCTGTAACCATTTAAACGGCTAATCGACGTAAAATTGCTCAGTGGGATAGTTGCAAGCGGAGCCTCTGGCCCCGCCCACCGAGCCGCTCGCAGTGTGAACGGATCATTCTAGACTTGACAGATGTGGCCCTGCACTACACAGAGAGCCACTCCATAACCCCCATCGATTCCAACGGGGGGGGGAAGTCCGAGGCTACTCAGCTTGATGTTAGTGTCCTTTCCAGTCAAAACTCTCGAGAAAACAACACACACACCGGCCCGGCGAAACAGTCCACAGAGAAAGAGAAGGTGTTATCCGTTGACAGTGTGTGGCATCACCGCGGCACCTTAGCACCTTTACTGCCCTTCAGCCGCACTGAGGCCCCCGCAGCGCCCCTCCCCCCCCCCAGTGGTCAGAGGGGCGGTGACACGCTTCCTGTGGTTAAACTTTTCCTCTGGCCGCTCGATCGCCCCCCCACCCCAGCCCTCTCTCTCTCTCTCTCGTTCCTCCTGTCATCCCTCCGTCCTCTCTCTCCCGGGCAGGCAGGCGGGCGGGCGGGCAGGCGGCGTCCAGAGCGAAGGGGGAGTGGGTTGTGGGTCGAAAGGGAAGGGTTACCAGTTCATCATGGAGCTTCTGTTCAGGGTCATGAAGAAGACTTGGCTGCTGCCCCCGGAGCGGACGGAGGCAAAGAAAACCTGCAGGGGACGAAGGTCAGGGAACGTTAGGGTCAGACCGATCTATCGGTTTGCTTATTTATCGGGCCGATATTGACTTTTATTTAAAATCCCACATCAGCCAGTCAGTGTCATCCACTTCCCACATGATGGAGGATATGATGCAGTTTTTCTTTTTTTTTTAAACAATTTATTTATTGACTTTTCTCAGACACAGAGCAGTTTACAGGAGAAAACACAGAATTTAAGTATTGAGGTATCAAGGATATAAAAAACAAATAAGAGGATATGATGCAGTTTGTTTGATTCTGTATTTATTGTACAATTGAGGAACTGTCTATGGGAAACTCTTCTAACAAGACATATTGATCAGATTTCACACACGTACGCATAAAAATATGCTTTACTACTGTTTTTATTATCATCATCACCCTGGGCTTCAATGGAGAATTTTAGTCTCCCATGGCCTTAATACTGTTTCAGAGGCTTTTCCACCTTGCCAGGATTAAAACTATTGTCACAAATAATAATAATCAACAAAAAATCAGCAGCTTCAATCCCAAAATATTGGTATTAGCTTTCAAAAACCCAGAGCGGTCAAACCCCAGTGTGTGTGTGTGAAGATGTCTATTCCAAAACACTATGTATCAATTTTAGAAAAAAAAATCTCTATATATATAATCTATCAAAAAGCCAACTGTCCTTAATCGGTGTAATAATTTGCTTTAAGTTTGTGCTATCAATCATTTTCTAATTATTTTGCTTGTTATGATGCATAACAGAAAATCGTATCGTATCTCATTTTGACACAAAACTATGCGCTCAACATGTATGTATGTATGTACACTGTGTAACTCTGTATTAGGGCTGGGCGATATGGTTGAAATAAATATCACGATAATCATAAGGATTTTTCTCGATATCAATATATATCACGATATGGTTCATGTATGCAAAATCACGTTAAATAATCAAATTAATGTTCATCTCATTGAACCGAATGGTAATGTTAGGTGTGATGTCAAACAAAACAGAAATATTCAAATAATATTCCTACCATACCTCATTTTATCAGAGTTTTTAAGTAAAATTTGCTTGTCATCATCAATTCAGACAGCAGAAATGTGTGTCACGATATTAAAATATCTTCATATCATCACGATATGATTCCACTGAAAGACGATAAATGATAATACTGAATTATCGCCCAGCCCTACTCTGTATGTATGTGTGTGTGTGTGTGTGTGTGTGTGTGTGTGTGTGAGAGAGAGACAGCGAGACGCACCTTGTCGTTCCTCTCCGACAGGAACTTCAGTCGCTGAGCTCGCTTGTGCATGAAAACTCCGTCGAGGTGTCCCGTCTCCACGGAGCGGATCTCGATGGCCTTCTCTCCCCAGCCCATGATCTGGTTGGAGTGGATGTAGGCTGCGGGGGCGGGACAGGGGACACACACACACACACAGACAGGGGATTGGACAGGAGAGGGCTCACCACCGGTCTCACACCCAAGCCAATCACACCCGAGGCCACGCCTCCTGGGCCTCGCCTCCGGGAGGAGATTATTGCAGCAGTTTCTGAACGATCGATAAACGGCTTTCCGAGCTCTCCGGCTCAGAAGGGGCTCGGTGTCGGGGGATTTGGCGGTTTGATGATGATATTCGATTAAAATGAATTATTTTACAGTCAGTGACGGAGCTCTGATGGTATGCTGTCGGCTTGATCTGTGCATGTACGCTATATCATTCATTGAAGCTCAAAATTGATGCCACCCTTAGAGAGGGTCCAGCTGGCAACACGCACCCTGCTGGGAGGCCGTGCTCCTCTGTCTGAGAAATAAACCATTTTATTCCAGTGGAAGCTCTTTGTGCTTTTTGCTCTTTTTCCCCCCTTAAAAACCAGTTTTGATTTGCTTTCGGGGGACAAAACTGATCCCACCTGCGGAGGAAAGGGATGGGGCAGCAGCTCGTCACAGCATGTGTTTGATAAACGCTACAATGCAGCCCTTTACCGCTTATTTCGGTTTGCGTGAGTTTCCATGGTAACATTTGGAGGGGGTGTTCAGTCTGGGAGATGGGGGCTGAGGGCGGGCTTGGTTGTGAGAAACTCTGGTCTGACAATATACACACACACATCAGTATTAACCGGAGATGATGTGCTGTCTCCACACAAAACACAACACATAACCGCCACTGCTTCAAGACAGAGACGCAGTCAATCAAACATACATGTTTAATCAATCAGGACATTGTACACTGACATCTGATAATCAGAGAATGGAGGCCGAACGGAAAAACACCGGGGCTTTGATTGACTCGGATCATAAGATCCAAGATCCATCCTTGATGTGCCAGACTCTGCCCAACTCCACCGTGTCCTGTTTCCTTGCCATTTGCTACATCTGAGTGTAGTGCTAAATAATAGATTAATTTAGATGTACTGCAACCTGCTATTTTTTCATGCAGAATTTTCTAGGCCACTGAATCTCATGAGCATCTCTTTCTTTTCCATAGCAAGACATTTTTGCTTTTGTGTTTATTTTTAAGAAACAGGAGCCCGCACTATCAAGGATGAAAGAAAGAATGGATACAAGCTGAAATCGCCGTTTGTGATATTTCACCGTTAACACTGTCACACAGAACAAGAGGACGGGACCCAACACAAACAACAACGTCCAGACACGAGCATTCCTCCCTACGCTTAGAAAAGAGATCACTGGAAGAAGTTGGAAGTGAGAAATATATACTGTAAAAAAAGGGTTGTGTGTGTGTGTGTGTGTGTGTGTGTGTGTGTGATGGGTGAGGAGTAGCGCTCTGTGGGACGTGTTGTTGTTTGCCGTTGATGTACAAGCATGCAGTGGATGGATTTTCAACGCTTAACATTAAAGGAAGACACCAAGGTTTTGGGAGATTTTGTCCCGTTGGTCAACTTACCTGCTAAGTGATGAGAAGACAGACACCAAAATCATCCATGTGTCCCCGGCAGATCATTGGCTCTGGTCGCCTACTGAGTGACAGTAGGCGACTAGCATTATCCAAAGAAAGACTGAGCTTTTAGTAATAAAGAGCTGTTAATGGTTTTTATTATATGGCCGGTAGATTCATACATTTAAAAGATGAATTATCATTAACTCAATAGCTGCTGTCACCAGGTTTATGTTTGGAGCTGTTTCAGGTGCGCAACTGTGTATTCATCTGCTGCGCAGTGATTTTTAGCTGTACACAGTCTTCTATCACCCACCACCTTCACTTCATATGGAAACAGGTAAAGTAGTCCCAGGCAGTACATTGTTTTTATATCATATTTTGTGTAAATCTTACCAAACTCCTACACAAAACTGCCAGACTTGGCCACAGATTATTAGCATTAGCATAGATTAGCATACTTACTATTTAGCTTTAGAGCTGCTTATTTTCTCACTTTTGAGATAATGCTAGTGGCCTACTATCACTTAACATAGTGTATGCTATAGTGTTAGCATGGAGCCTACTATCACTCAACATATTGTATGCTAAAAAGTTAGCATGGAGCCTACTATCACTCAACATAGTGTATCACTCAACATATTGTATGCTAAAATGTTAGCATGGAGCCTACTATCACTCAACATAGTGTATCACTCAACATAGTGTATGCTAAAATGTTAGCATGGAGCCTACTATCACTCAACATAGTATATGCTAAAATGTTAGCATGGAGCCTACTATCACTCAACATAGTGTATCACTCAACATAGTGTATGCTAAAGTGTTAGCATGGAGCACTAGAGCCCATCATCTACCAGGGACACATGAATGATTTTGGTGTCTATGATCTCATCACTTAACGGGTAAGCTGACCAACAGGACAATCTCCCAAAAGCTTGGTGTGCTCCTTTCAGCAGGTGCTAACATGAGTGAGCCTACAGTGCTTTGGCAGCTTGTTTTGGGGTGTAATCGACAGGCATAAGCTGGGGAACAGAGAAAGAACGAAGAGGAGGAGCATGTTTCAGCCTCAGGTGAGAGAGAGAGAGAAGTTTGGCGGGGGAAAGCGAAAGGAAGGAAGAGAGGGGAGGAGTGTTGTTTTGAGTGAACGGAGAAGAGGGGGGTAGTAGCAGCAGTAGAGTGTAGGTAGTGAAGGTGACAGATGATCTGCTGAGACCGCTAAGAGAGGTCAGAGGTCAGGGGGAGGAAGATCAAGCGAGCTGATTGGTTGACGTACCGACGGAGGTGGGCATCTCGCCCCACTGCAGCACCACGTCTTTGGTGATGCGTCCGTAGGTGTTGACGTAGACGCCCTCGTCCTCGTAGCACAGCAGCATCTCCATGCCGTCCGTCTTGGGCAGAACCACGATGGCGTGGGGGGTCACCTGACTCTGAATCTGCCGGGGCGACACACGGGAGGGGTTGGAGGGTGGGTGGGGGGTGGGGTTTGGAAGGAGCTGGCGTGAGCCTCGAGGGGGGGGGGCGGGGGGGGTGGAGGGGGGGTCGGCCAGCCCGGGGGGGATGGCACACAGAGCACGACCCTCTCTCCGTTTCCTCGTTTATGTCTGCTTGTGGCTGACTCTCTCTCTCTTGTGGCCAGCGCCCCCTTGACTCCGCCCCCTCCCCCGCCCCCCGCCCCCCCCGCTCCTCCTCCCCATTCCCCACCTTGAGAGAGAAGAAACTGCTGCAACAATAGAGTCTCCCGCTCCCCAGCCACGCAATCGCCATGGAAACAGACATGAGCACAGCGTGATTCAAGACACACCGCTGCCGAAAACAATGTGAGGCGGTTGCTGTGGTTACCGTCTCCTTCCTCCCCCCGTCCATCTCTGACTGTAACCAGACTGCTGGGGTTAGAAGTGGAGGCTGGTTCACTCACTCACTGATTCATTCACTCATTTGATTACTCGCTCACTCACTCACTGATTCTCTTGCTCACTCACTCACTCACTCACTCACTCACTCACTTGTTCCCTTACTCACTCACTTGCTCACTTGTTCCCTCACTCATTCACTCACTCGTTCACTCACTCATTCACTCACTCACTCACTTGTTCCCTTACTCATTCATTCACTCACTTGTTCCCTTACTCATTCACTTGCTCACTTACTCATTCACTCACTCACTTGCTCACTTGTTCCCTCACTCATTCACTCACTCACTTGCTCACTTTTTCCCTCACTCACTCACTCACTGACTCACTCACTCATTCAATCGCTCGCTCACTCACTCATTCATTTGCTAGCTCGCTCACTCAGTCATTCACCCACTCACCTGTTCCCTCACTCAGTCACTCACTCACTCATTCACTTGTTCCCTCAATCGCTTACTCACTCATTCACTCGCTCACTCATTCACTTGTTCCCTCACTTGCTCACTCACTCACTCATTCTCTTGCTCACTCACTCATTCACTTGTTCCCTCACTTGCTCACTCACTCACTGACTCCTCACTCACTCATTCACTAACTTACACAATAACACACTCTCATCTTAAAAACATAGCAATAAAATTCTTTTTTTTTTTTTTTTAAATATGTTCAATGCAACACGCCATCATTCAGATACATATCCTTCTCTTACTTTCTCTCCCAAACACACACACACACACACACACACACGACTCTTACGTGGGAGGGGATGTAGATGTCATAGGGGTTTCCAGAGTCCACATCAATGACATGGAAGCCTACACTGGAGCCGTAGATGACCTTTAACCTCTGACCCTCCTCCACAGTCAGGTCAACCAGCTGGGGGCGGTGCTGCAGGTCGGTGAATGACTGAGAGAGAGAGAGAGAGATTTGATGTTATTTAATGAAACACCTCATGTATGAACTACTAAGAAAAAAATCCATTAAAAACGGCTAAAAGCACCTTAAAAACCACCAAATCTCATACTCACCCACTCACACACACACACAGCGCAGCCACAGCAACAACAAAACTGAATGAACCAAAAACTAAAAAGCCAGAAGCCCACACAAGCACATTCATCATTCAAATACAAACAGTCCCATCTTGAGACAGAAAAAGACACACAGAGAGAGAGAGTTGACATCCCTTTATTGACCAAATAAAGGAGTATGTCATGGCCAGTTTCCTCTCAAATACATAAGCCAAGTAATAGAGGCTTTGCAGCTGCATCATAAATCTTCCAGCAACCGTGTCTGCCACCATCATGGAGGTCCACTGGAGAATTGGCAGTGCCTAAATAATGGCTAAATATAACAACCAGGCTAGAAAAAAGAGAGCTAGCTGATGCAGCTTGTTGTGGTGTGGCTGTAGATCCATTCAGTAACGTTCTCAGTAAAAGTGAATAGTGTGATAAGGTGGATCAGTTTCCAAATGTAGGTTACTGTGACACAGTAAACTGTCTTGTCTTTAGCCCTAGTCTAGGGTGACCACATTTTCAAACCCCCAAACCGGGACCCTTAAGTGTCCCGCACGTTCATGCACGTGCACATGTATGTGCTTATGCACGCACCATAGGTGTTTTCATCAGGATGGGGGACAGTTACTTCAGCGCTTAGCACACCTAGTGACTGCACCTTTCAACACCATGGACAGAGCCTCAGCAAACCAAAAATTATGTTTTGTCTCCAAAAATCCACCAAAACATAGTTTATGTGGTGCATTGTTCATGTTTTTTGATTGGGTTAGGTAATAATAAGCGGGACAGAACATGATAAACGTCTATGTAAGCGCTGAAAACAAGTATAATACTATTATTATTATTTTAATTGTGGTGAAAACCGGGACAATTTGGTAGTGAATGTTGAAAACCGGGACATTTTAGTGTTTTACAGATATTTGTCGGAACTCGGGACACCCATCTTGAAACCGGGACAATCCCGGACAAACCGGGACAATCCCGGACAAACCGGGACGTCTGGTCACCGTACACAAATCTGATGTTTTTACAGTGGAGGTTAACTGGACGCTGAGATTATCTAAACGCAAAATCAGTCGGACAAGTCTGCGTTGAAACCACCTAGGTTGTGTTATTGTGGGCGGGGCTCCAAACCTTTTGAAGGACTTTGTGCAAATTTAGCGGATGAAAAGTTAGCGGGTGACTTGTACCTGTGCTCCGTCAAAAGTTCTAAAACTAGTTTTAACTTTTTTTGATGGACTGGGTTGAGATATTTTCACGCACTGAGCTGTCAATCCATGTCATCCGTCAACACACTCAAAAATACATGGGGTATTGTCTGTTTTTTGACGTAGCAGAAATGCTGATGTGAACATCTCAAATACATCCTGACATTGGCCTGATTCCACCAAGACAGAGAGAGAGAGAGAGAGAGAGAGGAAGGGATATGATTAGGGCCTGAACATAATGTGAATGTGTGTGTGTGTGTGTGTGTGTGTGTGTTGCATGTCTTACCTTGAAGGCCATAAACTTGTGGTAGGGTTTAGGAGCCCAGGCGTAGATCTCCACCGCGTTCTTCAGAGCAATCACCAAGAATTTAATCCTCTCATACTTCACTGCAGGAGAAGAGTGGAGATTTTAGGAACCAGCACATACAGTATATACACAAACTATGTTTACTGTATTACTGAAGCGTTGTAATTTACACACTTTCTCTCAACCTGCCTCGTCTACTTCATTTCTACTTCAGTTAGTGATGTCCTACGTTTCCCACAATCCCTTTAGACGGAGTGTCCCATTCAGCTGAGGGTTATACTGTATGTGTAGATGGGGAGAGAAGAGTTTTTCCAATCGAGAATACAATCGGGACTTGTGCCCCTCACTCAAAACCCAACACGTCTTGTGGCTGCATTGCATTCTGGTCTATTTCCTGCTCCTGTCGGTAGAGAAATTGTCACAAAAAAGAAGAGTCTTTGGTGTGCTTTTTTTTAAGGATGGTAGTGGTGGTAGTGGTCTCCCATTTCAAGGAGGAGGAGAGAAATTTATAGTTGTCCACCTGCTTGATTTCCTGGTTGTTAATTGAACTCCCTCTAAACTTCCTCACAACACACACACACACACACACACACACACACACACACAGACGAGGTGTCGTACCGACTTTGTAGTGCACGCAGCCCTCCAGCTCCCCCACAGTGATCCAACCCTGTTTCTTTTCCACCTCGGGGTCGTTGTGTAATATCCTGTTCCTCAGCCAGGACAGGTAGTAAACACGCAGCTTGTTCTTCTTCCCTGGGTGGAGAGAAGAGAGGGAAGTCTGTTAGAGCAAAGAGAACAATCCAATTCTTCTCCCTTCACAATCACAGAAAAATCAGTCATTCCTATGTTTCCCAGGGTCCTATGTTCCCCAGATTTATATGGCACATAATGGGAACATGACAAAGGGTCCTATGTTCCCCAGTTCTAGGGTTAGGGTTAGGTTGGTTGTGTGTAGATGTTTACCCAGAGCTCTGACCACAACTGTTTCACAGAACAGAGGGCTTTTTATCAGAGCTATAGGGTTAGGGGTTAGAGACCTTCAAAATCAAAATCAAAAATGATAACCACTGGTTTTGTTGTGTTTATATAGCTGTTTTGAAGCCTTGTTCAAATAAAAAAACTGGATAATATTTATGAAATATTTTAACTTGAAACAGGTCAAATTTGACCCGAACACAATAGGAGGGTTAATGTGTGTTAACAGAATATTGAACTGGGGAACATAGGACCCTGGGAACATAGGAGCCTGGGAACTTAGGACCTTGGAAACATAGGACCCTGGGAACTTAGGACCCTAGGAACATAGGACCCTGGGAACATAGGAGCCTGGGAACATAGGACCTTGGAAACATAGGACCTTGGAAACATAGGACCCTGGGAACTTAGGACCCTGGGAACATAGGACCCTGGGAACTTAGGACCCTAGGAACATAGGACCCTGGGAACATAGGACCTTGGAAACATAGGACCTTGGAAACATAGGAGCCTGGGAACATAGGACCCTGGGAACATAGGACCTTGGGAACATAGGACCCTGGGAACATAGGACCTTGGGAACATAGGACCTTGGAAACATAGGACCTTGGAAACATAGGCGCCTGGGAACTTAGGACCCTGGGAACATAGCACCCTGGGAACATATGACCCTGGGAACTTAGGACCATGGGAACATAGCACCCTGGGAACATAGGACCCTGGGAACATAGGACCCTGGGAATATAGGACCTTGGGAACATAGGACCCTGGGAACATAGGACCTTGGGAACTTAGGACCTTGGGAACTTAGGACCCTGGGAACATAGGACCCTGGGAACATAGGACCTTGGGAACTTAGGACCTTGGGAACTTAGGACCCTGGGAACATAGGACCCTGGGAACATGTATACGCTCCCCAGAAAACACTAAGGCAACATTTTACTACCAGATTTCAGCATGCGGTTTGACGTGCAACAGAAGAACAAGACAAACTCGATTAATTAACTCGGTTTAGGAGAAGCGAGCCGACCTGAGATGGTCACCAGGACGTTGAGTCCCTCCAGGACGTCCATCTGCTGGAAGCGCCGTCGGTTGATCAGGTTGTAAACTTTCCCCTGACCGCTCCGGTCCAGCAGCATCAGACCGTTCTCCGTCCCCACCAGCAAGTTCACTCCTGCACACACACACACACACACACACACACATTCGTTTTCAGTGAGAAAGGAGAGAAACTGGAGCACACAGATCAAATAGCAGCCTTTATTGTGCAAACATTTTGACATCAACTGTGTCTTCATCAGAGTCAAATTCACATTGGTTTTCATTTACTGTGTGAGCGGACATCTGTTTGTGATTGAACAAACTGTGATTGAATAGCCACAAAGATTTAGAACAACTCTCCTGAGGAAATTAGCAAATTCTGTTTTCTTTAAACACCAGACAGAAATAGAGTATGAGCTTGTATTTTGTATTTCATCACCAACTTTTTCCTGGCATCATGCTGCAGTTGTATTTGTCTGATGGGAGACCAACATGGTTTGACTCCAACTTAACGAGTTATGGGCATCAAGGGAGTCATCAGTGTAAAACGGCCCTTTATTATAGCTGACTGTTAGTTGATGTGTTTGCTTTGCTTTTATTTTACAGTACTTTGCAACTTTGTGAAGAAAAGTATTATAAATATAGATAAATACACATAGATATACATTAATACTCTTCTCCAGAGCAACGTACAAGTGCATCAGTAGAAAAATGCCTAGATCAACAACTTTGCAAGAAACCAATTGTAAGCAGAGTCATAGTGCCCTCTTCTTCTTCTTCTTAATATTATCATGCTTTAATCATAATAATAATAACACATTTTATTTGCATAGCGCTTTTCTAAATACTCAAAGACGCTTTACATCTTTATATCAGAAATATCAATGAAAAAGACAGAGAATAAAACATTTCAAATAGAGAGAAAGACAAGAAAGTTAAAATTAAAAGACCAGGAGGCCGGAAGAAAGTTAGAGATTAAAAGCAGTTTTAAACAGGTGTGTTTTGTTTTAAGGGGTTTTTTTGAACGTGGAGAGTGAGGAAGAGTCTCCACTCTGCATGTCTCTGTTGTTTCCGGTGCCTCTCACCCCAGAGTGCTGCGCAGAGGATCTCAGAGTTGAAGCGTTTCTTGTACTTGCGGATCTCGGGCGTGTCGCTGTGCGGTCTGATGTTGGTGGGGTTGACGTTGACCACGGAGATCTTCCTGGCCTCGTTCAGCCGGGCCTGCTCCTGCTCCTGCCTCAGCAGCTCGTCGGCGAACAGCGCTGCAGTCCAACACACACACACACACACACACACACACACACACAGTATGCTATCCGAATCGGAAATGAAGACTATCCAATGGCAAAGCGCTATTAACAGCACCATGGATGTAACTCAGACTCATTTAGGGCAGCGGGTATAGAGGCCATAGAAGTGACTAAGAGGGGAGGAGACAGGTTGAAAAAAGCTGTTGCAAAGGGAATCTTATTGGATCTTCAACCTAAGAGCCATCAAGAATCCAGGCTTAAATGAAGAACTTGATTTTGTCCCTTATCTGTAACTTTGAATATGTATATGCTCGCTCGCTCTCTCTCTCTCTCTCTCTCTCTCTCTCTCTCTCTCTCTCTCTCTCTCTCTCTCTCTGTCTCTCTCTCTCTTTGTGTGTGTGTACTTTGCAGCCCCCTTTATCTACAGGTGACTGGCCTTTTGGGGTAACCAGATTATAAAGAATTTTCTCCAGTTTAGATGGAATTTTTCCTAAGGATTTTTCAGATATTTTGAATAATGGTTGTGAGATGTTTTTTTTTTTTTTTTAGAGGATCAGCCATCCCAGCCACTAGAGATGAGCTGTAACTGTATCTAAACCTTGACTCCAGCGAGCACCTTTTTTGAAACTTGGTAAGCAAAGCAGCGCTCCTTTAGCTTCACTCTATGAACACACACACACACAGTATACTGATAGAACGCACCGTAACGTAAAGCTGTTTGGTGGATGACTTCACCCAAAGCGCCTTACAGAACTATGAGTGCATTTATTGTTGTAAATACACTCTAACCCTGGCAGAGTGAGTGCCATGCTCTGTCCATTGAGCTGCACATGAGCACATGGTGGAAATAGGTAGAAGAACATGGATAAAAGTCTTAGGTCATTATATTAATATATTATATATAAGTAAATGATGAAGGCAAAGCACAGAAATCTAACTTAAAGTATAACTCCAGCTATTTTCAACCTGGACCCTATCTTCCCATCTTTTTCCATCATACCAGTCAATTCTAACCAAAATTTTGTAAATTGCTTAAATCTTGTTTGCCTGGGTGTGGCTCTCCAATCCAGTCCTACGGGGCCAACGGACGCTCAAAAAATACGCAAAAATCAACCACAAAAGCACCCAAAGCCTGTCTTTTTCAACATGTTGATGCTTGTTCTGAAATCACACGTCTGCAAAAAGAAGTAGATGAAAATGATCTAAAGTCAGGCCTTTCTCGTACAGTTTTTTTTTTTTTTTTAAACTTATTTTTTTATTTGGTTATTTCTCACATCCCCTTTTACATCAAAAATATTTCAACATAGGTTGACAGTTTCCTTTACAAGGGGTTACAATTGAGATAATGAAAATAATAATAATAACAATACTGAAATCTTGTACAGTTTTGATGCTACCTCGGTCATTTCTTTAGCACTTCCTGAGCTGATGCAAGACTTAAGTAGCTCTACAGTGAAGCAATGGACAGGATTTTTGGTTAGAATCGATCGGTATGACGGAAAAAGATGGGAACATAGGGTCCGGGTTGGAAATGGGTTATGCTTTATGTAAAAAAAAAAAAGTAGAGCAGATCATATAACTGTCACATATGATCATAGAAAAGCACATTTTATGGAGATAGAACGGATTGTAGATTTTTTTCAAGATAGTCACGGTTCCTATTTCATCAGCTAAATTTCAGTATTTATTTAATCCCTATTTCCCTAGAACAATGCGAGGCCATGTTCGGTGAGGACACGCACCTGAGGCAGAGTTTTCATCGTCATCATCAGTCGGGGAGGTTCCATACACCCTCGGATCAACGAATGGAGTGAAGGAAGACTTGGAGCCTCCGCTGCTGCTCATCCCATACTGAGAAAAAATAAATCTACAGTCAGTCAAATGTTTATACTCCACTTTTAAAACTGAGAGCAGGTGGATGGGTCTGAGACTGAGCGTAACGGATACAGCTAACTGCTAAAATAAAGGAAACATACAGTGTATTTGGTGTGTTGATAAGGTATTTGGACATAACGAGCCACTGGAGCAACTTTAAAGTCCCTTGGCATCTATTCTACAAGCGTCTTGGACTCTAATGTCTAATGACCCCTCATTTTGGTCTTGTCGTCCCGGATGATTCCACTTCCATCAGGATAGATGCTTTCAATTAACTTTGTTTTACCCTCTTTTACCAAAGTGTTTCCTTTATTTTGTCAGCTACCTGCATCACGTGCTTCAGGCAGACGGGAGAAAATGTGACCACACACAGTCAGAGAAAGGATCAGAGGCTGGAAAAGAGAGAGAGAGAGGGATCAGACGAGTGGAGCAGGTAGGGAGGAAATCCAGACTGGTCCATCTATGGGGAAAGGAGGCAAAGGAGGCAAAGCAGGATCGAGGTTTACTGGGAAGGGCAGGAAATTAAAGGTGCTGCATTTAGCATTTAGTGTCTCTCCAGATTAAGACCATAAACCCTGTTGCTTCTTGTCCCCCCCCCTCTCCCTCCCTGGCGTCGCTCAGGGTGCGTTTGTTTTGAAGAGCAAGGAGAAGGATAAGAGACGATAACAGCCCTTCATCACAGTGAATATGCCTTCCAATGAGGCTAACGTGAAGCTAACGTGAAGCTAACATGAAGCTAACGTGAAGCTAACGTGAAGCTAACATTAAGCAAAAGTGAAGCTAAAGTTAAACTATGCAGTTAAAATAGTGGAACTTGTGTATTACTTGCAAAGTAAAACGGTTCCTGTTTTGTGCCATAAAGCAATCTTCCTTTGTGCCGCAAAGCAATCCAACAGCTCTCCTGTGAAATCCGACCTGGTGTCAAAATGTGAAAAGTAAGATGGAGTATAAGAGGCTGGTAGAGGATGCTGATCTTCTCAACGATGCTGTTTTGTTTGTTTACGGTAATTATACTAATATCTCAAAACGAATGGTACATCTGGTACATCTCAAAACTCACTAGCCACTTTCGCTTTTCAACTAGCCAGCTAGACTTTTAGAAAACAGGATCTCCAAATGATGGCTGGTTACCTAACAAAGGCAGGTAGAGAAAACACACCTGCTAGCCAAAATTTACTAGACTAGCATTTGACTGGTGGCTGCTGCTAATTTCCCACCCTGATAAAAGACTGTGAGGGGAAACAACTAGTTTATAGGGTTGTGGGCGGGTGTAGAGGGTGACAGGGTGACAGGGTGCCAGTCTGTCAGGGTAAGGTGTGGGTGCTGGGCAGACAGGGTGCTGGGCGGACAGGGTGCTGGGCTGACAGGGTGCTGGGCTGACAGTAGGGTGCTGGGCTGACAGGGTGCTGGGCTGACAGGGTGCTGGGCTGACAGTAGGGTGCTGGGCTGGCAGGGTGCTGGACAGATGGGGTGCTGGGCTGGCAGGGTGCTGGGCTGACAGTAGGGTGCTGGGCTGATAGGGTGCTGGACTGACAGGGTGCTGGGCTGGCAGGGTGCTGGGCTGGCAGGGTGCTGGGCTGACAGTAGGGTACTGGACAGATGGGGTGCTGGACAGACGGGGTGCTGGGCTGGCAGGGTGCTGGGCTGACAGTAGGGTGCTGGTCAACCTACTTGGGCCCCAGAGCCATCGCCTGGGGAGACCAGGGGGGAGGTGCTTTGCTGCACCAAATCGGGCAGATTGGCGTTGCCAGGGAACAGATTAGCGTTGCCGGGGAAACCATTGCTGGCGGTAGAGCTCCGCCTCCTTTCCCCATGTTTCTGGAAAAGAGAGGAAGAGAAGGACGGGCTACTCTACAAACTGAGCTCCACTGGGAACTAGACTCAGGCTTGTGTTAGAGGGGAAGTAGGAGCCTGTTGTGGAGAGGAGGGGTGGGGTGGGGGGGTGCAGTGTGTGTGTGTGTGTGTGTGTGTCTGAGGGTGGGTGGGGGGTGTCGGGGGGTGGGAGGGGGTGCGGCTGTGGCTGAACCCAGTGTGAAGCAGAGACCCAGACGCATGGAGGCTTTCAACAACAGGCTTCAAAGCAAACATTAGGTACCACACATGTAAACGTATGTTTATGTTTCATATACAACACACACACACACACACACACACACACACACACACACTATGCACATGCACACACACACACATCATCTACACACACCATCTACACACACACTTGGGTTAGATCAATATGGGTTTCTGAAGGTTAATAGCCATACTGATATTTTTGGATTGAAGCTGCCAATAGCCGATATTTTGTGCTGATATTCAATATCTTTAAATTTGACTAAATAAATAAACTAATATCCAAATAAATTACAAGTATTCAGTGTTTCCCCCCAGAGTTTTCTTCTCGTCAGGGTGGAAAAGCCTCATTTAGAGCATCATGGGACACTAAAACTATCCATTGGAACCTCAATAATAATAATAATAATGATAATAAAAACATATAAATGCATACTTGTGTGGAATCGGATTAAAATTAAGGTTTAGGGTTTCCAAGACAACCAGTGAAGTATTGATCAATTACACAATAAATATGTAATCAATCAAACTGAATCATATCCATCATATCAGAGGTGGACGACACTGACTGGATGATATATAAATATCAATACATCATATATATTAACCAATATATTGGCAAACCAATCAATAAGTCTAACCCTACTACACAGCCAACATGAGAGATCAGACTAACCCTCCTCTCTCAACACGCGACGGTCACACACACACACACACACCCACACACACACACACACACCCACACACACACCCACACATACACACACACACACACACACACACACACCAATGCAGCAGTGGAAACAAAACAGAAAAGAGCCACGCATGCAGAGCTGGTGAAAGAGCGTCTGAGTGCTGAGTGTCGCTTTCTGCACAGTCAGCAAGGCTAAAATCCCAAAGGTCAAAGGTCAGAGCGCCGGCGCCGGGAGGCCTCACGCTCACCTCACGCATCATCAGGGTGCCGTCCTGCGAGCTGTTCCCGTACAGGTCGCCATGGGAGTCGTTGTGACCGCCCATCATGCCGAAGGACTCGTTCGCACTCTGACTCGCAGCCGGCCTGAAACACAGATGTAGCCATTTATTTTTTAAATCTCTTTTTAGCAATTTATTTATTTAATTCAACCATTTGTCATTTTTTTATCTCCTTTTTTATATATTTTACAATTCCTTGTTTTAATGCCTTTTTGTAAATCACTTTGTAAACTGCTTAGATAAGTGATATATAAATAAAGTTTATTATTATTATATTTTTTATTATTGTATGCTTTTAAGTAGGAATCACAGAACATATAATATAAATATTGAATGGCAATTTTGTGCCAAAATTCAATATCTTTTTATGATCAAACTTTTTATTCTTTTTTTACCATCAACAAATCAACCAACCATACTGCTACGTATAGACATACATGAAAAACAAAAAGAGAAATAAATAAATAAATAAAAAAATAAAAAAATAGACATATCTGCATATATAAATATATACGCGTGTGTGTTTGTAAGTACCCTGCAGTAATTTTACTAAATCAAAGTATACTAGAATAATTGGGAAGAGAGACAAAATATACAGAAAAAGCAAAACTACAAAAAAAAAACAGGGCTTATTATACACAGTCAAAAAGACTTGGCACAGGACTGGATTGCATTTAAAATTCAATATCTTTAAATTTGACCTTTTTATGCTCCAAAAATTACAAGTATTAAGTATTAAGTTTACCCCCTTGGCAGGAAAAACGTTAAACAAAGAATTAATTTTCAAGAATATTTTCAACAATTAAATGATTAAATAAAATATGAAAAGAAAAGAAAAAATAATTGTTTCACAGACTGTTTCATGTAGCTTTTATGTAGTTTTTGTGTCGAGAGGAACCTCCACCATATAAGAGACACGACATTGATCTGATATTTCATAAAAGCCCAATATTGACCTTTTATTTACATATCGGCAAGTCGATACATCAGTCTAATCCTAACACACACACACACACACACACACACACACACACACACACACACACTCACATAATGCGGGGTATGTCGCTGACGGCCACGGTCCCGTCGTTCGTCCCGCCCTCTCCCTCCTCGTCCTCGCTGCTGTGGGACTCCTCACTGGACGAGGAGTAGTCCGTCACTTTGACGGGCGGGCGGCTCGTCTCCTCGCCCTGCCGCAGCTCCCGCAGCTCCTTGGCCAGAGCCGTCAGGTCCTGCAGGGGGGGGGGGGGGGGGGGGAACCAGGAGAGCGTCACCGACAAGAAGTGTGATGTCACAGATTCAGATTCAGCTCCTGGGTGTTCACCAGAACCAGCAGGATTCAAAGCCGACACTCGAGTCCTGGTGGAGAAGCTTTGGGAAGAACGGACTCCACAGGAAGGCGAGCACAGAGGACGCAGGTAGAAACGTTTCAGATGCAGTGCATGCTCGCATTCACGCAATCACGCAATAAACACAGGAGCCCGTTTTTCTAAATGTTTCTGTTTCAACCATCATGAAAGTACTAGGGCTGGGCGATGTGGACAAGATCAAATATCACAATATTTTTGACCAAATACCTCGATATCGATATTGCGACAATAATGTAGGGATGACTATTGGCGCTTTCACAAAATATTTACACAATGAGATTTTTGATAAATAATCATCAGTAATGTGGATATAATGACTAAGTGGGTAAAGGCAAATAATAGAACAGTCTGGTAAGTTCAGAAAATGACATCACTTTACTGTAATGCAGCCTTTAAAACCAGGAAAAGACACTTATGCCATATCATGATATTACGATGTCAAAATCTAAGACGATATCTAGTCTCATATCACGATATTGATATAATATCAATATATTGTCCAGCCCTAGAAAGTACACTGTATTCTGTAGCGAAAAGTATAAAAACAGATGGAGAGGATGTTCCAACCATCTAAATAAAAGAAACAAAGCTGGAAAAGCCAGTGTATTTCTGACTGAACGGAGATACTGAACGTTCTGAAACTATAAATGAGGCAAAATAAGAGAAAGGAAACCAGGAAATTAATTGTTAAGGGACATGAAGTTCAACTGTATTTAGTAAAGCAGATAGGATGCAGAACCCAATTCTGTATTCATCATGCAGTGCTACGAAACTTGTCATTACATGGTGAAAAAATAAGACCTCTAACAGCTGTATATCAGACATTTCAATATATTTTAAGGCCTTTTCAGACTTTTTAAGGATACCCTGAAATATTTTTGGTAGCAACATGCCGGCACTTGGTGCTATGAAGCTTTCAAAACCAACAAAAAAGAAGAAGAAAAGGGAGGTTTTACTTTTTGTGGCACAATGAAAGGTTTTGGTAAGATATTGCAGTACAGATGTTTGTTTTTTTTACAGTTTATTATTACAGTAGAGGCAGCTAATCACGAAAATTGTTTTTTTTTGGGAGGGGCAGCAGGACAGTGCAGGGAGAGAAGGAGAGTCGAACTACAGATGCCACCATGCCTCAGTGGAGGAGGGTCAGGGGGTTAAGGGTCAAAGGTCAGGGAGATCACTCCTTGGGACATTCCATAGTTAGCAGAGAGGTTAGCAAGAGGAAGCTGGTCGTGCATGTGAAGAGGAGGATGGGGGGGGCGGAGGTGTGTGGAAGAGAGGGGGGGGGGGGCTTATGTTGTCTTACCAACTCCTCCTGATGACAGAGAGAAGGGATAAAATGAGGAAAGAGAGAGAGAGAGAGAGAGAGAGAGGGAGAGAAAGAGTGAATGGGGAAATGAACAATGAGCGAGCGGAAAGGTCTAAAGTGATACAGGAAATGTTAAAGGATAAGGCTGGTGTTTTTAAATGCATTGCTTACCGTCAACAAATCCTATGAAAATAACAAAATCAGCAATGATTTTGTTTTGCTAACAAGTCTCGTCCATGTAGCCGGAGCCCAATGCAGCCATGTCCCAGCAGCCATAGAACTCCATTGTATTAAAAAAATGATTAAAAACCCGTCACAGAGCCATGCTGCTGCTCTGCAGCATATTTCATCATCACCATGCACCAGGCCGGCCGACTTTTTCCTCAAACAACTTAATAAGCCGGCTGTAAACACTTTGCGATCTCAGGAAAGTAGTTCCATAGCACAGAAAATAGTCCTCGGCGTAATGAAGAATTTGTTCCCATTTGAATTTGATTTGGTAATAACTACAACAGTCTGACTTTTCGTGGTAACAGTTAACGATTTTTAAAATGTAAACTATGTCTTTGTGAGCTGTATTTCAAGGTTTTTAGCTTACAATTGGAGCCAATGACTTCCGGGTTGACGGCTAAAAACGGAACGTGGGAAGTCAGAAAGTAACGGGAGGAGAGCAAACGCATTGTTGATTTTGTTATTTTCATAGGATTTGTTGACGGTAAGCAATGCATTAAAAAACACCGGCCTTATCCTTTAAGTGAATATTTAATGGTACGGTATGATGTCATGGGAGAAATCCTGCAGTAATAAAGCCATCCCATCAACAACAGCCTCATCCCTGCTGTGAGATACAAACCATAATCTAAACAGAGAGTGAGAGAGAGAGGAGGAGAGAGAAGGAGAGAGAGAGGGAAGAGAGGAGGGTGCATGTGAAAGTGTGCATGAGAGTGACTGAGTGAACGGGTTCCTATGTGTTTTCAATTTCAGAACTTCTTCCAGACCTTGATTTTGTGACTGTTTTTGAAACTATGTTCAGTATGATGCATCTAAGCTAACAGTGGAGGGCCTGTCAACCAGTCCATATCACTCTCTGGCGGCCATATTGGAGGTCTGCGGCTCTGGTGGCTGAGAACAGCTGATTATGTTTCCAAACATACAACTTGTCCGTCTCAACAGAACTGAATAGACGATTAAGTTTTGACTGGGAACTGATCATTTCATCACTGATCCATCTGATTGATTTAGTGTTTAGATAATGTCAGCTTGTTAGCTAGCTAATCATAGCATCTGGTCAGCTAACCATCACTGTCTTGTTGTTAACACATCTGATTAGCACACTAGCTAACGTATCTAGTAGCAGCTAGCGTTAGCATGTTCACATTAACATCAGTGTGTTTGCTGGCTAGTTAGCTAGCTAACAGTTTGTTCAGGTTAACTGAGCTGACTCTTCTCAAGCTACAACTCTTCATGTTTTGGAGTAGAGACTAGGGCTAAAGACAAGACAGTTTACTGTGTCACAGTAACCTACATTTGGAGACAAATCCACCTTATCACACTATTCACTTTTACTGAGAACGTTACTGAATGGATCTACAGCCACACCACAACAAGCTGACTCAGCTGCTCTCTGCTTCTAGCTGCTTGGTAGATATTCACAGCTAATTCTCCAATGAACCTCCATGATGGCACCAAACTGGTTGCTGGAAGATTTGTGACGCAACTGTTAAGCCTCTAAGGCTGAAGATTATTCACAACAACAAATATCACAACATATGACATGTCACTGCGGTTTAGAACGACATACACTCACCGAGCACTTTATTAGGAACACCTGTACACCTGCTTATTCATGCAATTATCCATTCAGCCAATCATGTGGCAGCAGTGCAAAGCATAAGATCATGTAGATACAGGTCAGCAGCTTCAGTTAATTGATGATTCACATCAAGCATCAGAATGAGGAAAAAATTTGATCTCAGTGACTTTGACCGTGGCATAGCTGTTGGTGCCAGACAGGCTGGTTTGAGTATTTCTGAAACTGCTGCTGATCTCCTGGGATTTTCACGCACAACAGTCTCTAGAGTTTACACAGAATGGTGCAGAAAAAAAAAAAAACATCCAGTGAGCGGCGGTTCTGCGGACGGAAACGCCTTGTTTCCGGTTGGAGCTGACAGAAAGACTTCAGTAACTCAAATAACCTCTTTACAACTGTGGAGAGCAGAAAAGCATCCCAGAATGCAACACGTCCAACCTGGAGGCGGATGGCACTTTGGCAGCCGGTTGACAATGAGCTGAAAGCTGATACCTACCCCAGTATTAGTATGGTGTTCCTAATAAAGTGCTCGGTGAGTGTATATTGTGTCCTGTGTCGGAACTGAAAAACTGTATTTTTTCAGGTTTCTTCCTCTCTTTTTGTGCATTTATACACAAACTTTTCAACACCGGAGAAATACCAAACTGATTTTCCACACTTTTCCAGACCTGTGTAGGAAACCCTGGAGTGAGTGAGTGGGCGAGTGAGTGCAAGAGAGAGATAAGAGATAAGAGAGAGAGACGAAGAGATATTTCATTCAGAGAAGGAGGAGGGATGGAGTGAGAGAGAGAGAGAGAGAGAGAGAGAGGGGTGAAGCAGGAGAAATGTCACTAACCTCGTCTACAGCTTTCTTATAGCTCTGAAGGAAGATGGAGAGAGTCGGAGGAGATGGAGGAAAGGGATGGAGGTGTGAGGAGAGAGAGAGGAAGAGAATGAAAATGACAGGAACACGGTTAGTTCAGAGAGAAGAAGAGCCAGCTGTTAGAATGTTGTCTGTCGTGTGTGTGTGTGTGTGTGTGTGTGTGTGTGTGTGTGTCAGGGTTATGATCGTTAACGAAAACTAACGAAATAACGAAAACTAGGTGTGAAAAAACATTTTCGTTAACTGAAATAAAAATAAAAACGAGGCTTTACAAAAAAACGATAACTAACTGAAACCGTATTGTGTGTTTACAAAACTTACTAAAATAAACTAAAATTATAGAGAAAATGTCTTTAGTTTTCGTCTTTGTCAATTTATTTCATACATAAGCCTAGTATTTTGAATTTTTGAATCTCTGAATAACACTGAAACTAATACAAACTAAACTAAAACCAAGCATTTTCAAAAAATACAAACTAAACTAAACTAGCAAACCCACTTTAAAAACAAATTACTAAACTGAAATTGAAAACAAAAAGTCAAAACGAAATAAAAATAAAAACTAATGAAAAATGCAAAACTATAATAACCTTGGTGTGTGTGTGTGTGTTTGTGTGTGTGTGTGTGTGTGTGTGTGTGTTTACAGGAACTCACACACACTTCTGTTTAAAGCTGGCTAGTCACACGGTTCAACAAGTGATTTCCTCATGTTATATTCTACAAGGTGAATCAGCTTCTTTATCATCAGACACATACAGTATATTTCCATGACACCTTACTACAATACCCATAAGCCTCGCCAACTCCCGGCCAATCACACGACCAGAACAGATCTTACGCTCGTTCCGCTGTCACACGCTACTATACAAGTCTGAACTTTAAAACATTCATTGTTTGGGGGAATCTGGAAAACGGCATACAATTGGTGAAACAATCCAGCACAAAGCACTATGGGAAGTGTAGTCTTTTACCAAGCTAAGGCTGTTCCGTTTTTTTTGTTTTTCCTCAAATTTCAAAATGCAAATACAATTTAGTTATATGTTATTCTTGCACTGTAAATTCTCTGATCGACTGAATGGATAGAACCATGTAGAACCATGTGGAACCATGTGGAACCGGCTATTTTGAGCCAAAACACTTCCTGAACCTTGATGATGTCAGGATAATCACGTGACTAGCCAGCTCGATATTTAATTATGCATGTTGTTTGATTATGCATGAGATCATGTGTGACTGAGGTGTAGCTGCTGTGTGCTTTATAATACATGGTGTGTGTGTGTGTGTGTGTGTGTGTGTGTCATGAGGGACATTAATATGTGAGTGTGTACTTTAAAATGACCTGGATTTATGAAAACCAGCACAGTCCAGCCCCGAGTTTGAATATGGAGCAATCAACCTGCAGTTTGGAAACCCCCTACTAATGTGTGTGACGTTTGATTACGCGTGTGTATGTGTGTGTGTGTGTGTGTGTGTGTGCACTGTGTGTGTACTCACTGCAGGCCTGCTGGGTCGTGTCACCTCTCTGCCGTCATCTTTGGTCTCGTGGGAAGGTGCTGTGATACCTTCAGTCTTAATGGCTGAATTACCTGAAAACACACACACACACACACACACATACACACACACAAAAACAACAACAACACAATGTCACATCGCTGAATTACTATACTGTGAAAACCCTAATAACTGACAATGGAACACTACTTTTACTAGTGTGTGTGTGTGTGTGTGTGTGTGTGTGTGTGTGTCTGTGTGTGTGTGTTAGTGTGTTTGTGTGTGTAGTGATAAATGTCAGTAGTAGGTATAGTGCCAAAGAAAGAAAGAAAGAAACAAACAAAGGAAGAAAGAAAGAAAGGAAGAAAGAAAGAAAAAGAGATAAAGGGTATGTGCATGTGTTTTTATGTGTGTGTGTGTGTGTGTGTGTGTGTGTGTGTGTGTGTGTGTGTGTGTGTGTGTGTGTGTGCACCTCGCTCGTTGGAGCCTCCCTGGGAGCTGGGGGTGCTGGAGCTGGAGGAGCTGCCGCTGCTCGTCCTCTTCAGGGGCGTCTCCATGGAAACGTCGGTCCTCCTCAGGTCGGGGTTGCTACAGCAACACACACACACACACACACACACACACACACATGAACATGCCGCATGTCTCATTCATGCAGGAAACTGTTGAATCCTGTTTGAAACTGGAGTCACACTTAAATTTACATAGCTCTAGATATATCTGTGTTTGTGTGTGTGTGTGTGTGTGTGTGTGTGTGTGTGTGTGTGTGTGTGTGTGTGTGTGTGTACCTGGCCCGTATGAGGTGTGCTCCAGCCCGGGGTCCAAGGCCCGGCCCGTTTCCAGGGGAGTTCTTCCGGACCAGAGCGGGAGAGATGGAGGTCGTCCTCTGGGGAACCTGGAGAACACAACACAGGTCAGGGGTCAGAGGTCAGGGGTCAGGGGTCAGGAACCCCAGATTTATCAGAGGGAACCCCCGATCTGAGAGGATTTCTGTTGCGAAGTCATTCCTAGAGTGAAATTATTCCCACATCTCTCCTTCATTGTTTCTTCAGTGTTACGAACCCGCCAGACCCCCTCAGGTCCTCAGGTGCTGGTCTGCTTCCTGTTCCCGAGGCCAGAACAAAGCTTTTAGTTTTTATGTTCCTCAGGCCTGGAACAAACTTCCAGAACATCTGAGGTCTGCCTCCACTTTACAATCTTACGGAGCCTGGGAGTGGCCATTGGGAGAGAAAAAAAGTTATATTAAGTCCACGATTTACTGTAACGTGAGCAAGTTTTAGTCCATTCATGAGCACGAGATACAATTCATTCCCTCGATTTTGTTAAACTGTGTAGTTTAGAAAAAAATGCAACTTAAAAGGAACCTTTTAGGTGTTGCAGATGTATGTTAATATCCATTGTCTGTTTACACTGAATAGGCAAATCCCCCAAATATTGCAACATATTTAGCCTCTTAACCTTCAGGCCATGTAAACACAATCAGGTGCTGCAACACACCCAGGACAGGCCACATTTAAACATGATCACCAATATGTGACTGACTCTTTATAAGCTTGTGAAGAGCGCATGGATTATATATCCAGAGCACCATATCACTATTTCGAGGGAACGTTTTGGCAATTTGTGCGAAAAAATAAATCGAGAGCTCAAACTGCATATCGTGCACGTTACAGTAAATCATGGCCACAACATAAATTATTTTTCTCCCGATGGCCGCTCCCGGGCTCCATAGAATCTTTTAAATCAGAGCTTAAAACTTTTCTGTTCACCTGAGCTTTTTACAGAAATTTAGGGCAACACTTATCTGCATTGGTATATTTCTACGTTTCTTTTTTTATTGTGATTTTAAGGCAATTTCACTTTTATTACCTATGTACCTTTTTTTTCTTTTATTTATGTAAAGCACATATCGTAATTGCCGATGTGTATGAAATGTGCTGTATGAATAAACTTGCCTTGCCTTCTAAACTTCATACGAGTGAAATAAATGTGAAAATAAACAAACTGGTGTTTCCTGGATCCCAGTTTGAGAACCGCTGGTCCGGGACGTCCCGTAAAGAAGAGCTGCTCTCGGAGGCCGATGGACGTTCTGAAATTGATCTTTATATATTTTAGAAAGTTTTGTTTTTCTAGGTGATGCTGTCAGGACTCAGAGTCATCTTCAATATTTTCTTGGGGATTCATACCTGAAGTCTGATTTTGATATCAGTTCAGAGACCCATTTTGATCTTCCTATGACCCATCTTTGGGTCCCAACCCAGTCTTTGAAAAACAATTTATTTTTTCTTTTACATTTTAGCTGGCAGCATTTAACAAATTCCTATAGGATAGATATTATAAGACAGATAGATCGTATATGATCGGTTCAGCAGCATTAATTTGCTGCCCACAATTATGTTTTTAATGTGGTTGTTTTATTTAAATTTTTATAATTTATATTCAAACACCCTTTTAACTTTGATGTTTTTAGTGTGGTTGTTTTATTTTAATATTCAAACATCCTTTTAACATTGATGTTTTCAATGTGGCTTTATTTTAACTATTTTATTTGCTTGCTGTATGTTTTGTCCTATGTATTCTTTTAATTGTAAAGTGTATTGGGACCATGCTTCATGGTGATTCTGCACTTAAATAAACTGATTGATTGATTGATTAAACAGATGCACTAATGCTGCACTCTTTTGCTGTAAGATGAAATATTTTAACTCCTTGCACTCTGGTTGTAAACAGTGTGATCTCAGTATTAACTGGAACAGGCAACAGTGAATCCTTTACATTGAAAATGAAAACACGGTGCTGTCAGTAGAGGCTCCCAGTCGACACAGAGACTAAATGGACGGTAAAATCTGCAAAATTTCCATCTCAGCAGCAGAGTTCAGACAGAGAAAGGCTTCGTCCCACAGGAGTCGGGACCAGGTGGAGTTTAGAAAGTCAAAGCAGGGAGACTTTTCACACTGAGACCCCGTGGCGTTTGAGAAAGATCAGCGTTTTATCACCTGGAAGCTAATGACAGCTAAAAATACTTCCTGGTAGTCAACTGTTAGACAGAGTTAAAGGGGCAGAACGGGCAGAACAGTCCGGACGGTCACAGAGAATATTTGTGATAATATATTGTTCTGCATTTGGAGGATTTTGGACCAAACTAAATGAAAATATACGCATACGATTCACATGAGTACAGAAATTTTAGCAAACAGTGCCGGTCATGCACAGCTACACACTACACATGCACTGGTTGCACAATTATTTGAAAAAATATTGAAATTGCAGTGTTGTTGTATACAATTACGATTGTAATTTCTAAATTACAAGAAGCTTAAATTTTTTCTCACAGGGAAAGGTGTTTTTTTTTATTGTCTGATATATGAAATATTCTGTTGACATCTATCAATTTATACTGCAATCCCAATATTCAGCAAAGACAAATCGAAATATGATTTTCTGTCAGTATCATGCAGCTCTAATACACACGCTTTCTCACTCTGTCTCTCACACACACACACACACACACACACACACACACACACACATACACAGGGTTGGGTAGTAACGTAATACATGTATTTTAAATATAAAAACAATGTAACTGTATTCTGTTAAATTACCTAAAAAGTATTACGTAAAATGTATCTCCACAATGTTACCTGGGAAAAATAATGTATTCTGATTACAGAAAATTAGATGAGTGAAATTAAGTGAAAGGCCATATAAAACAGTGGCAGAAAATTTGTGGAATACATTTTTATCTGTACCTTTATACCTCAAATATGGCAAAGTAATCTGAAAGTAATCAGAATACATTACTGAGTTTGTGTAATCCCTTGGATCATGTTACTGATTACAGTAACATACAGTTTGGATGGGAACTAGCAGCATAAATGTAATGTAATCAATATTTAAAGTAACCTACCCAACCACACACACACACACACACACACACACACACACACACACACACACACAGCTGTATTAGCCTGCTATACTTGTGAGGACCTTCACTGAAAACCATTTCCTAACCCCTAAATTTAACCCTAATCCTAATTTTACCTCTAAACCCAAATCTAAACCCTAAACTTTAACTTTAAACTGCACTGCTGTGAAAACCTAACATCTGTCTTTTATCTGTTGTGTTTTAATGTTTATCTGTTGTGTTTTAATGTTTATCTGTTGTATTTTAATGTTTATCTGTTGTGTTTTAATGTTTATCTGTTGTATTTTAATGTTTACCTGTTGTGTTTTAATGTATTTTGTCATCTGTGTGTCTTGGCTGCTATGACAACTCAATTTCCCTTCTGGGATCAATAAAGTTTTCTATCTATCTATCTATCTATCTATCTATCTATCTATCTAAAGTTTTCTATCTATCTAAAGTTTTCTATCTATCTAAAGTTTTCTTTCTATCTATCTATCTATCTATCTATCTATCTATCTATCTATCTATCTATCTAAAGTTTTCTATCTATCTAAAGTTTTCTATCTATCTATCTCTCTATCTAAAGTTTTCTTTCTATCTATCTATCTATCTAAAGTTTTCTTTCTATCTATCTATCTATCTATCTATATCTAAAGTTTTCTATCAAAAGTTTTCTATCTATCTATCTAAAGTTTTCTATCTATCTATCTAAAGCTTTCTATCTATCTAAAGTTTTCTATCTATCTATATCTATCTATCTATCTATCTAAAGTTTTCTATCTATCTATCTATCTAAAGTTTTCTATCTATCTATCTATCTATCTAAAGTTTTCTATCTATCTATCTATCTATCTATCTAAAGTTTTCTATCTCTCTCTCTCTCTCTGTAGCTCTCTCATTACCCAGCCTGCTCTCCTGTAGTTTCCAGTGTCTGCTCACTAAACACTGAGGCACAGACCGGCTGGTCGGCGGGTCACGCATTAAAAAGATTCCTCACTCAGATTTAGTCCTGAGTGATCTCCAATCCCTGCTGTCTCGCCACAACAAACAAACACCAAACACTTTGTTTTTCACCCGGTTGTGCAAAAAGGGAGCTCGAGAGGGAAGAGCGGCTCACAGCAGTTACTGTGTTTTCACTCATTAGCGCTCGAAAGAGAAGAAAGAAGAGGGCTAGATGCCGAATTTAGAGGAGAGAGAGCAGAGCGGCTGGGGAGACGCAGGCAGCAGGGCGGAGAGAGCTGGAGGTAAATAATGAAGCTCAGGTTGTGTTTTGTTGTTGTAGCTTCTGCCTCTTATCTTCTTCAAAAACCTTGTCTTTACATATCTTTTACTACAAGACATGTTTGAAAACCTCCGGATGTCTGAGTCGGGTTAAAGACTGGGTCAGACTGTCTCTCTGATCAGTTCAAACTTAAAGAACCCATGAAACAGCTTCTTTACTTCCTTGATTTGATGTATCTCTTGTTGAAACAGGTTGTTGGGGCGGGACATAGTGCAGTGAGGGATCAATCAGCAGTCTAAACCAAAGGAATATCAGTCAGGGAGAGACAGTTTTATTTGATGGGAGGGGCAGAGGGGCGGGACTGTTAAAAAAATCTGTAAAGTAATGGGGGTTAATTTAATGGGGACTTTAACAAGCTTTGGTGAGCTTCACCAAGTCAGCTGTGACATGGGGATTTTGTCTCACATCTCTAAAACTTAAAGCTAAATCAGGCCTAAACTAGTCCTTCACCCTAACCTAAACCTGATCCTAGTTCTAATCTCAACCCCCTGTCATTAATGTCAAGTCTCAAGTCTAAATGTAGAACAGCAAGTCAAGTCAGAACAAATCAAGAGTCCAGTATCAATTTAATATCTTAAAGAAAACTAAATATCTAGGACTTTTCAATGCAATATGGTTTTAATAGGATAAAACTTGGTAAGAGCATCATGAGTTTGATTTCTATAATCAGTTTCAACTTCAATAAATTCAATCATTCCATACAAATTCAGAAAACAGAATTTAAATTCAGTCGTCTGCTGGAACAAATCTCATCACTTTCAATCTAAGTCATTTACACAAACACAAGATCTCAAGTCAAGACTTTAGAAACCTTTTCAAGTCATCAGAGTACAAGTCAGAGTCAAGTCCCAAGTCACCAGAACCCAAGTCAAGTCAAATCTCAAGTCTTCTCTTCATGCATCAAGTCAAGTCTCTAGCAATTAAAACTGTTAATTGAGTCTGACTTGAGTCCAAGTCATGTGACTTGAGTCCCCACCTCTGACTGAAGGTTTAACACTGAAACTGGTTCTCACAAGGATAGAAGAGTAGAAGCACAGAAACACACACCTCACACACACACACACACACACTGGGACAGAACGACTCGGGTCGCGGCATGCAGAGACCTTGGGGGGCATGTCGTCATCCTGCCGCAGCCAGGAGCTGCGGTCCAGCTTGTCGAGGGGGGGCGCCAGGCGGGGGAGGGGCGGGGGAGGAGGGGTGTCGGAGGTGGGGTCGGAGTTCTGCCGGGGCATGGGAGGCCGGGAGGGGGAGGGCGAGGCCGAGGAGGAGGACGACACGCCGTGCGGGTCGTACAGGGACTGGGAGCCCGACAGGCCGTGAGTCTTCACCTGCACCAGGTGGGCCATCTGGACACACACACACACACACACACACACACACACACACACACACACACACAAGCAGGAACCAGGGAGATTCAGGGTGGAGGGGTTGAGGTTGGGGGGAAATCAGGAGCAAGACCAGGAGCAGGATCAGGATTCAGGTTCACACAGTGCGTTCAGGAGTAGGATATGGAAGAGGAAGGGAGAGGAGAAGATGCAGCAAGTGCGATGATGATGATGATGATGATGAAGAGAAGATGGAGAAATGAGGTGAGGAAGAAGAGGAGAGGAAGAGACGTTTGGGGTGAAATAGATGTCTGAGGCTGCGTTCACACCAAGCATGTTCTGAACGGTTTATTAAACTCTGCAGTGTTTCCTCCTTCAGTTCAGTCGGTTTCCCCAGGTGAGAGCGATGACCTTTGACCTCTGGTGGCACCAAACAACGCCACCGAGAGTCTCAGTCCTCTAACAAGAGAACTAACCGACTACAGGAAACCACCCCAAAAAACACAAGGCATTATGGGTAGAAGGAGACGGATGCGGTTCCTCCTGCTTGGAAAGCCTGGCAGAACAAAATGAAGTCTGGACTGATGCTCATATCCAGCTATTTTCTTCATGTCTTCTTAACTGGTATGAACACCACAGAAGAAGAGTCATCAGATTTGTTTTGAATCTCTCACCTGACAGGATGACATGTGACCAAAACTCTGAGTCATGTGACTTTTGTTTACAAGTCCTGGTTCACTTGTAATTGGACCGAAACAAACCAGATACAAACTACAACAAAGTACCAAAGAACCAAAAGAACCAAAGAAAACAAACCGAAGGTGTGATCGCACCCTGAGAGAGATGAGTTTGTATCCCATGCAAACACACACACACACACACACACACTGGCTACACACCTGTGGCTCGACGGAGCGGTGCATGGGCGGGGTGCGGGCCTGCTGGATGCCTCCGCTGCTGAAGGACTCGGAGCGGGGGGGCAGGGACGGGTCGGAGATCCGGTTTGAGACTTTATGCTGCAACGCAGGAGAACTCTGTCTGTTCATCTTATAACGCTCCTCCACCTGACACACACATACACACCGTCAGACCACGCGCTCACATGCAGTGTGTGTGTGTGTGTGTGTGTGTGTGTGTGTGTGAAGGATTGGTTTCACGGTCAAAAGTGTTTCTGTTTTGAAAGCTACTGTGTAAACCTGGCTGATAACTTCACTGAAATCCCATAATGAGATTTAACATTAGTCTTGTTTTGGACTGAAATGGACTTTTGTGTGTTGGATTTAATTCCATTCTGCTGTTTCCATGGTAAAAATGACTAGAATTTATAACCTCCTCCTCTCCTTCTCTCCTCGTCTCCTCTCCTCTCCTTCCCTCTCCTTGTCTCCTCTCCTCTCCTCTCTCCTCTCCTTGTCTCCTCTCCTCTCTTCCTCCCCTCTCCTTCCCTCACCTTGTCTCTTCTCCTCTCTTCTCTCCTTGTCTCCTCTCTCCTCTCCTCTCTCCTTGTCTCCTCTCCCCTCTCCTTGTATCCTCTCCTCTCCCTTCCCCTCTCGTCTCCTCTCCTCTCCCCTCCCCTCTCCTTGTCTCCTCTCCTCTCCTCTCTCCTTGTCTCCTCTCCTTGTCCCATCTCCTCTCCTTGTCTCCTCTCCTCTCTCCTCTCCTTGTTGCCTCTCCTCTTCTCCTCTCCTCTCCTTGTCTCCTCTCCTCTCCTCTCTTCTCCTCCATGGTGGGACACACAAACACACAAACCGCTCTCCAATTATAGTAGTGGGATAGGTAGCTGAAAATTGTTAGTCAATATTTCAGAAATGGGCTTGATTTAATCTTCAAAAGTGTTCAAAAATTGTATCAGATTCCATAATGAGTTGTAGATTTATGCCAGAAATCATTTTCTAAGATACTCTTTCTCTTTCTGGACTGAAACTCTGAGTGTTTTTGAAGGATTTAATTACATTCATTTGATTCCGCTCTGCTTCAAATTAAAAATGATAGCCACCTGAAATGTATTAGTCAGTATTTCATAAACAGACTGGATTTCATCCTCAAAAGTGTCATCAGTTTGTAAACAGCTCGGCTTTGGTTCACTGCATTCCTTAATGAGCTGTACTTTTATTCCAGAGGTGGGTGTCAGGTTTTCCAAATGGTGGATATCTGCTTTTAGCCATGAAACAGTCTGAGTGTGTGTATGTGTGTGTGTGTGTGTGTGTGTGTGTGTGTGTGTGTGTGTGTGTGTGTGTGTGTGTGTGTGTGGGTGGGTTATATTGGGCATATTCCCTCAAGTAGAGCTTTGAGGAAAAAACCTGGGAGGCTGTGACGAGGGTAGACCTATCTGTGCAGTGTGTATGTTTCTGTGTGTGTGTGTGTGTGTGTGTGTGTGTGTTTCCATGCATGGTGGCAGTGTGTGTCCACAGGGAGGCAGAGAGAGACTGATATAGCTACAGCTGCCCTACATCGGTCCACCAGCAGCCACCAGAGGGCAGGCCTGGAGAGCTGCTCTAAATGTGTGTGTCTGTGTGTGTGTGTGTGTGTGTGTGTGAGAGAGTGTGTGTGTGTGTGTGTGTGTCACTGGGGAGGGGTATTCACATGTGAGTGTGTACTTTTAAGTGGCCTTGATTTAGGGCTATATGAAAACCAGCACAGTCCAGCCATGAGTTCAAATATGGAGCATCAACCAGCACTACAGCATGTAAAACTCATCACAACCAAAATATCAGAGAGGAAGAAAGAAACAAAGGAAGAAAGAAACAAAGAAACAAAGAGACAAAGGAAGAAAGAAATAAAGAAACAAAGGAAGAAACAAAGAGGGGATAAGTAAGGAAGAGAGTGTCTTATAAACCAGGAATTTAAGAGGATTTGGTGAGTGCAGCGATCATAAATAAAGCCTAGAAAAGTAGAGTAGAGTATTAGTATCTGTTAGAAAGTGGTTACTAGTCGGCCATCACACCACAGCATGCAGCAACACAGCGGCTCTCATCCTATTTGGCTCGCCGCCCACCAGAACAAACTTATGCAAATAATAATTTCTACTTTCCCTTTTCAGGCTCTGTCGCTCAATTAATCATCAGAAGAAGCCCGGAGCCTCCGCATATTCATTATTTCACAAGAAAAGGGCTTTTATCGCCAAGATTACAAGCATGATAATAGATTTATATATCAGAGGGGGTGATTCATGTTTCAGAAATCGTCAGGTTGAGAGCCGCTGCAGTAAAGTACATCGCCCAGCATCGTCTCCAGACTGGAGAGGAAAAATCCCAAAACGCTGCAAACATCAACCGACAACATCCAGACAGAATCAGCAGTGAAGGTCACTGATAGAGACGAAAAAGCTTTTAGAGTTAAAGAGAGAGGGGGTGGAGGGGGAGGGGGAGTGAAAGCATGACAACAGCTTAAAATAGAAGGAAGAGATGAAGTGTTCATTTCCAAAATGCAATATGTCCATTTTTTTTAAAAAGATCATTGTCGGAAATTCCGCATTTCTCTAAAATACAGAGAAATCCAGTCTTTATGCGTCTGAATTTGTCAACCAAGGACATCAGTTACCTGTTTTTTAAAAAGTCCCAGCATTTGTTGTTGTTGTTGATTTCACTGTCAACATTTTTGCAAGAGTAGATAGTAGTCAAATGTCATTTATTGATATCAGAGTTGATTTATTAGCCTGGTAATGCTGGCTTCAAGTCATTTTGTCGACCTAACATGTAGATTTCCGACTATCCTTTAGAAACTATTATGATTTCTTTTCATTTTTCTGCTATCAATAACAGCAGTGTAATCCCACCTACTGCTGTCATAATAGATTAGTTTCAGTTTGGAATGAAACTCTTCAGAGGATGGAAGGATGGAAGCAAGTTTTTCGGTACAACAGCAGCAGCCGAGGAGGAAACTGAGTTAACCGTCCCAGAGATAAAAAACAGAGATAAAGAGGTGAGAAATGAAAGAGTGACAGCAGAAGAAGAAGAAGAGTCCACATCATCTTTTCTCCCTCCGGCCCGGTGTTAGTGAGGATGAGTCCACCTGGTCAGAGAGAGGCGGCATGGCCTCGCTAAACACCAAAAAACCAAATGTTAAGGGAGAAAAAGAGCCAGATGGAAGGATAAGAAGTTAAAGGAGAAGTCTTTCCACCAGCCAGTTAGTGTCAGCCTGCACAGAGGGGATGATGGGAAGGAAGAGAGGGATAGAGGACAGACAGGAAGGAGCCGATTCTCCTCCGACTGACCCGGCGGCCGGGGCTCCGCCCCCTGGAGTCCGGGCTCCTGCTGGCGGGACTCCGCCTGCGCACGACCGGCTTAGAGGAGCCGGGGGCCCGTTCGGGGACGCAGGTCACACGGATCCGAGGCACGTTGGCCTGCAGGAAGCTTTCCCTGGAGGGACTGACATGGGCGGGGTAGGAAGGGGGGCGGGAGCGAGGTTTGTAACCAGGAAGTAAGAGCAGGTTTGACAGGCTGGTGTCCCGCGGCTCCCTGAAGGAGTGGTATTTCTTGGGAGGGACGCGGGGCGAGTTGCTCTGGGCTCGACGCATCACCTGGAGGAGCGGTTACAACAAGCAAGTCAAAACGGACACACACACTACACAGCTGGGTGCATACAGAGGCTTTCAGATGATGTCACACATCCTCCGGTGGCCATATTGGAGGTCCACAGCTCTTGGACAACAGTGGCTGTTAACAGCTGATTGTGTCATTCTCATTGAGTTTGTCTCAACAGAATTCAATAGACATGGTTCATGTCTGTCTGTTTCTGACTGAACTGATCATTTCATCACTGATCCATCTGATTCATTTAGTGTTTAGATAATGTCAGCTTGTTAGCTAGCTAATCATAGCATCTGGTCAGCTAACCATCACTGTCTTCTTGTTAACACATCTGATTAACACACTGGCTAACGTATCTAGTAGCAGCTAGCATTAGCGTGTTCACATTAACATCAGTGTGTTTGCTGGCTAGTTAGCTAGCTAACAGTTTGTTCAGGTTAACTGAGCTGACTCTTCTCAAGCTACAACTCTTCATGTTTTGGAGTAGAGACTAGGGCTAAAGACAAGACAGTTTACTGTGTCACAGTAACCTACATTTGGAAACAAATCCACCTTATCACACTATTCACTTTTACTGAGAACGTTACTGAATGGATCTACAGCCACACCACAACAGCTGCTCTCTGTTTCTAGCTGGTTGTTTTAGATTTACAGATTATTTTCCAGTTCTCTGCTGGACCTTTAGCCGTGGCTGCTGGGAGATTTGTGACACAACTGCAAAGCCTCTATATGTGTGAACTCAATAGCAAAACACATTTGAAGGATTTCATTCCAACTTCCTTAATATCCAATTTGGACAAAAATGTGCTGCCTGGAATTCATCACTCTATCAGTGAGTAAAGAACAGAGATATTATCCTCAAAAACTAAATTATCTTGGGAGAAAAGGTCTTTTGATGGATCAAAGCTTTACAAGTAAAGTGTTTTACTCGTCTGACGCTTATCATTTTGTAAGAGTATGTCTCATTTTTTCCAAATGGTGGATATCTTGTTTTGGAATAAAACTCTTCATTTATGCGTACACAAAGCTAGCACATAAAAGAGCACAAACACATCACATCGACTAATAGCCTACAGTCTATGAATAAATTCTCCGTTGTTGCACCTACAAATCAGAAAAAAGGGCAGTTATTTCAAGCAAAAACACAGATGAGAAAGTCTCTTTGGCGGCTACAGACTGTACTAGAAGAGATAACTTTACATGCACAAGTCGAACATGTGCTGTTATACTCCTGAGAGTCCTAATGACTTAATAACAAATTCTTACACAAGCTAATATGCGTGTGTATGTGTGTGTTTGTGTTCATATGCATGGAAACCTCCTTACAAGGAACTCAGGGTTGTCATTGTTGTAGCTGAACAGCTGCTTGTACTTTTGTGTGTGTGTGTGTGTGTGTGTGTGTGAGTGAGTGTGTGTGTGTAGGTGTGTATTCTAAGTACAAGCTACTCCGTGGGTGTGTGCTTGTTTGCACATGCATACCTTTGTCTGTCTGTATTTGCAAATGCTTGCCTGAGTGTCTGTGCACACACATTTGGATGTTGGCAGTGCTTGCTTGTCTTTGTGTGTGTGTCAGTGTGTGTCAGAGTGTGTCACAGTGTGTGTGTGTGTGTGTGTGTGTGTGTGTGTGTGTAGGTGTGTGTGTGTGCCCCAAAACCAGACAAATCACGGCGGTTCACAGGTAGCTACACATCCTCCTATAAAAGCCGTGTGAGCAATGAAAAACAGGAAAAAAGGCATCTGGAGGCACAGAATGTAGATGACTGTATCTTGAACAGTCATCATCATTATTATTATGGGCTGCTCTGAAAACACATTCATCTTAACCAGTCAATAAGCTTTTATTCTTTTGTGTTAACGAGTGAGACAAATGCCAGTGGGCTGAGATCATTTCCCTTTTGTTCTATTGTAATTCCAGTTTGGAGCCTTTTTCACTTGTTTGAAGAAAAATAACTGAGTTGAAGACAAATAAGAGACAAAGTCAGGATGGACATTTGTGTTGTTTGTTGTTTCCTTTGTTTGTTTGTTTTTACCACTCTTTCTGTTGAATGTCTCCCAATTTTTCTTGTTTTTAGCATGTAATCCTATTCTTTGTTTTTATGTCTTTTTGTATAGCACTTTGTGAGTAATGGTGATAATTATGATATGCAGAAATAAAATATAAAAATATAAACATTATTATATTATATCTTATTTACGTAATACTAAGAATAACAATAACACTAACACTAGTACTACTAATACTACTAAAAATAATAATAATGGGCATGTATATGTGTGTTGTTATTATTAGTAGTAGTATTGTTATTGTTATTACAATAATATTAACAATACTACTACTACTAATAAACTTTGCATGTATTGGTAACACTTTACAATAAGGGTACATTAATTAATTAACAGTTAACTAATGTGTCTGGTAATCATTTACTAATGGTGTTCATGTTAACTAAGGTATTAATTCATACATTATTCTATAGTCATCTTTATAAACTATTAAATAATGTATAAATTAATACCTTAGTTAAACATTAGCTAACCGTTAATTAAGGGTTAGTTGATGCTTATTAAGCATTAACTAACCCTTAACTTAGTGACCCTTATTGTAAAGTGTTACCCATTTATTTATTAGTGACACATATAACAAATATAATTCTGAATGTAGTAGTATTTTAATTCCATATTAAGTGTAGATGTAATTAAATATATAAAATGTGAAGCTCTTCATAAATACTAAATAGATGATAAAACATGAGGAACAGTGATGTATCCGGTGGGTCACCTCCTTGGCCCAGGCGGGCTTGTCGTTGGTGCCGGGCGCCTGGTCCTTGTAGTGGTACAGCTGCTTCTTGTCCTGGGGCGGGCGGGGCTCCTGCTGCTGCTGCTGCAGGGACACCAGGTACGCCCGCTCCTGCTGCAGCTGCCTCTGCAGCCGCTCCGCCTGCCGCTGCTCCTCGATCTGCTTCCTCTTGTACTCCTGAACACACACAGAGAGAGAGAGAGAGAGAGAGAGAGAGAGAGAGAGAGAGAGAGAGAGGTGGAGAGACACAGGGTGAACAGAGGGAAAGGTAAAGAAACGAGGTGTCCATTTCCAAAAGAATATAAATGAGAGCTTCAATAACAGAACAGTAAAAACAGCTCTTTTATAACTCAACTCAACTTTATTTATATAGCACCTTTCATACAAGCATGCAGCCCAAAGTGCTTCACATAGCAAAATTACAATAATAAAACAAGAAAATGTTAAAAAATCAATAAATAAGAGTCAATAAAATAAAATAAAAATACAATAAAATAAACACCAGGGATAAAAATAAAGCAAAAACCAATGATTAGAATTTAAAAACAAAAGCTATAACATTACTCCAAATTAAAAGCCAGATTAAAAAGACAGGTCTTTAATTTCCTTTTAAAAATACACAGAGAGCTTGCCATTCTAATATCCAGAGGCAGTGAGTTCCACAGTTTAGGGGCATAAAAACAGAAGGCGCTCTCACCGGTACTTTTATGGGACACATAAGGAACATTTAAAAGAAATGTAGATGAAGGCTTTCGTTCCAAAAGACTACTAGATCTATTTTGGAAAAAAATAATTCCCTGAAGTTTATCGTTCAGTATTTTTAAAATCTAGAGGACCCAATCATTACAAGTGTTGCCAATTTGAAAACCAAGAACTGATGTTGCCTCCTAGTGTTGATCTGATACAGGTTTTTGATTGGCGATACTGATACTGGTATTTGTAGACTAGAGTCGATGATAACTGATATTTTGTGCCAATATTCAATATCTTTAAATTTGACCATTTTCATGTCAAAAATTATTAAAATAATAATAATTAATAAATAATAATAAAAAAAAGTATTCTGTTTCCACCCAGAGTTTTCTTCTCATCAGGGTGGAAAAGCCTGAAACAGCATTCAGACCATCATGGGACACTAAAACTCTCCACTGAAAACCAGACTGATGAAATCCTTTTAGTGTCAGCAGCTCTTTAAGGCAGAGTGACACATCACACCTATTCAATGGTAGAGAAACTGTGGGAGACATTACTGCCTTTAAATTAAGAATTAAGTTACAAAAACATAATTCAAATGATAATTGATGATAATTCAAATAAATCAAATGTGCCAAGAAACTGAAATTTCACTGCAGGTTTTCCAGTGTGTTTTTCTGTAGTGGTCAGGAAGAAACCTCCATCATATCAGAGGTGGACGAGACTGACTAGATGATATTGATATTTAATAAAAGCCCAATATCAGCCTAATATATCAGCAAACCCATATATTGATTCCACCCTACTACCTACTAACCTTTGAGAGTGCCTTAGTTTGTTTTAATTTTATCAATACTTTTTCCACCGGCTGAGTTTTTTTCAAGTGTTGGACGTCTCATTTTGGAACAAAACTTGACAAATGTCATCGACTGACATCCGCATCGACTGGAGGCTCCCATTGAACCGCTGTGTTTCACGCTTTCTTGTCAATTGAGCGGTCTGGCATTTATCTGAGCTGTCAGGGAGAAACTCTTCTCAGAAACAAACCAGGTGGGAATACACCAGTTTCTCTGGGCCACATGTTTTGGTCGTGTCCAACACTGATTCACTTTTGGGCTTCCATCTTCGAATCCTTTTCATCGGCTTGTAATAAACGGCTTGTGCCTAACCCCCTAATTGCTATTTTTGGGGTTGCTCATCCAGAGGAGGGCCTTTCTAGTTACCACAGTAATGCAATTGCGTTTGCCTCTCTCTTGGCCCGTTGCCTTATCCTCCTTAACTGGAAGACGAATAAACCCCCTTCCTTCATTCAATGGGTTCATGAGGTAATGCTTTTTCAAACTTGAAAGGGTCAGGTATACAGTGCAGGGGTCCCGCAGGAAGTTTGATTTGACATAGTCATTCATCGACTATGTCAAGAGCTTGCCCTTTGTTCTTAAGCTGCTACCCTAACCTTTGATATGTCTATTTTTATTTTAAAGCACATGTAATTGTAAATTTTTTATTTCCAGATATTTTTCTCTTCAATCATTTATGCCATTTTTATTTTATCTTATTCTATTTGCTCGCTTGTAATCTATTTTCTGAATGATGGTTTAAATGTATTTATTTATGAATGTACTGTTAGCGGTCTTTTAGGTTAGTTTTTGTTTATTTGTTTTTAGTCTTCTTTACCCTTACTGTGTTCTCGGACTGGGAGGAGGGAGGGAGACGGGGAAGGGGGGTCGGGGGTTGTCTGTCTTATTCATGTTTTCATATCATAAAGATGTTACTGTTGTTCATGCCGACTGTATTGTAAAAAATGTGAAAATACAAATAAAGTGTTAAAAAAAAAAAACCCAGAAACAAACCCAGGTGGGTGAAGCAGGACTTCTTATTAAAACATCTGGTTTGGTCTGGGAGGGCCGGCTGTTTTGGCGTTACTGAGAACTCCTCCGGCGCGGACGGCGTCTTTATGAAGGACGAAGCCAAGTGAAATGTAATTCGAGGAGTGAGAGCTATCGACCGACACACCCGTCGCTTTGTTTTGTCCATTGATTGATGTGTTTGTTAACTTTTCCCTGCGCTCGGAGAGGAGCCGCGGATGTGAGCCGGTGCGTGTCTCTCTCCGTCTCGGCTCGGTATTGATCGAGTATCGAGCCGAGTCACGATTTGTGGAAGTAAAGAAAAAAAAAAGGGGCTGATGTGGAATCGGCGCTCGGCTCGCCGCGTCCACCGAGTCCTCGTACCAGTGCCGTTTCCATGGTTACCGCACTTCTGAGCCGTTGTCAAGGAAACTTGACTTTTGACGCTGATGTTGTCTTGACCCAAAGAATTCATGGAAGTTGGTCTGCAAACCTGTGCCATTCATTAGTGTCTATATATGTGTGTGTGTGTCTGTATGTGTGTGAGTGGTGTGTGTGTTTATGCGTGTGTGTGTGTGTGTGTGTGTGTCTATGCGTGTGTGTGTGTGTTCCATTACCAGCAGTAAGGCCTGCTCCTGCAGGAGTTGCTGCTGCAGAATCTCCAGTTGCCTCTGCTCCTCCTCCAGCTGTCTACGGATATACTCCTAACCAATCAGAACCCCGGCAGGCACGAGGAGCAGCCAATCAGAGCGCAGCAAGGCGGGAGAGAAGCAAATCGGAGCCCAGGCAACCAGTGACATCATCAGAGCAGGAAGAAATTAGGTAAAAAAAAAAAAGAAAAAAAAAAGGAGACAACAGAGAGAGAGAGGACAGACAAAAGTAGACAGATTTTTGCAGGACAGATTAGAGAGGGTTTATTGAATGACGGGAAGAGGAATAAAAATGTGTGAAAGCAGGGATTAAGTTAAAAATAGAGGAGAAATGAGGGGGGCAGGAGAGGTGGAAACAGAAAAAGTAGAGTGCAGTAATTAGCAGGAGAGAAAGAGGCGCTTATCACCGAAGAGCTGACAGTTAACAGTAAGTATGAAATCAAGTGTGCAAGAGGTAGAGATTTGTGTCTGAAAGATACAGTGCTGTGAGGAAGCCACCGGTTAGTAATGCAAAAGCCTCCTATCTTCTGTTATATGTTGGATGTGTGTGTTGATGCTCTGCTGAAACTAAGCTTACACATGCCTTTCTCCCTCTCTCTGTTTGTATGTGAGAGAATGTCACATCAAACTGCATCCTACACGTTGACAGCTTAATATTAACAAGCACACATATCTTGTTGAATATGACTTAAGACCTAAATTGAGCATAAATACTGTATGATCCACCAAGCACCAAGTATTTCAATAAAATGTCAACTTTGAAAACTGATCTGTAATGCTGGACAGGCAGAGGGAAAAATCACTTCCAACATGTTGATCCTAAAGAGAAAACCTTTGACTGAAGACGAGGACAAGTAGAAACATCCTCTTGGTGACAAGAAGCAACAGGGCTTATGGGAAATGTAGTCTTAATTTTACTAGCACCAGCAATACCACTGGTGTGTGATAGAGGCTACCAATCATCTCTACCATGGTCTCTTTTGTTTACAGTAATGATGTAAAGGCAGAGGTGGAGACTCGAGTCACATGACTTGAGACTTGACTTGACTTGGGTTCTGGTGACTTGGGACTTGACTCTCACTTGTACTCTGGCGACCTGAAAAGGTTTCTAAAGTCTTGACTTGAGATCTTGTGTTTGTGTAAATGACTTAGATTGAAAGTGATGAGATTTGTTCCAGCAGACTGAATTTAAATTTTCTGAATTTGTGTGGAATGATTGAATTTATTGAAGCTGAAACTGATTATAGAAATCAAACTCATGATGCTCTTACCAAGTTTTTATCCTATTAAAACCATATTGCATTGAAAAGTCCTAGATATTTAGTTTTCTTTAAGATATTAAATTGATACTGGACTCTTGATTTGTTCTGACTTGACTTGCTGTTCTAGATTTAGACTTGACACTTGACATTAATGACATGGACTTGACTTGGTAATCTACATTTAGACTTGAGACTTGACTTGAGACTTGTGGTAATCTACATTTAGACTTGAGACTTGATTTGAGACTTGGGACTTGGTAATCTACATTTAGACTTGAGACTTGACTTGAGACTTGACTTGGTAATCTACATTTAGACTTGAGACTTGATTTGAGACTTGGGACTTGGTAATCTACATTTAGACTTGTGCCTCAAGACTTGAGACTGACTTGTGACTCTAGTGAAGTTGACTTGGTCACACCTCTGCCTTCAGTGTAAGGATGTCTTTGGGAAGTGAGGTCATTTTGGCCGGTCCTCACTTCTTCAAGAGGTGAGTTTAGGGTTGAGGGCTGGACTTGACTTAGTAATCTACATGTAGACTTGGGACTTGACTTGAGACTTGTGCCTCAAGACTTGGGACTCGAGCAAAGTTGACTTGGTCACACCTCTGTGTAAAGGTATTGGAATTAATCACATGAATTAAAAATCAAAATAGCACCTTTAAGTCATATTCTACAAAACATGTCCGTCTGATAGTAAGTAAGGGAACATTAAACTGAACTTTTGGCTGTCAGAACATGACCTTCTCTCTGATACAAAAAGAGAAAAACAGTTTGTATGGGATGATTGGGATTGGATGATGGGGACGGTGTGGTGTGATGTGTCAGTGCTCCTACCTGGGTCTGAGCTCCTACCTGCTCTCTCTCCGCGTGCCTCCGCTCCTCCTCCCGGCGGATCTGCTCCATCTCTTCGTAGCGCCTCCTCTGCTCTCGCTCCTGCTGCTTCCTCATCTCTCGCTCCCGCCGCTGTTGCTGTTGGCGGGGGAGGAGAGGAAAACGCTTCAGTTGTGTGTGTGTGTGTGTGTGTGCTTGTCCGGTGTTTCCCTGGCATCTGGACAAGCTCAGGTGGTAATATTACAATTGGGATGGGATTTGCATGGAGGATAGACTGATTTTAGACTGTTTCATACTCAAAAAGTCAGTGTTTTTCAAAAGAACAGAGCTGTAATATCTTTGTTTTACACGTTTTATTGAATCGGTCAGCTTCACTGTAGTGGCCTGGTTTGGAAACGTGAAACATGTGATCCAGTCCTCAGTGTTGTGAGAGTGGAAAACACTCACTGATGTCTATGTAGGACATGTCCTGTGTGGAGCTCAGAGCATCACACACTGGCTGAATTTGATCCAGTGGCTTCAGCTCATAGATTCAGCCAATCACAGGCTGAAACATCGTATCAGATTAACTCTCCATGCTATGCCCCCTCATTCAGTTTTCTGCTCTCTCCAGCGTTCATTTCAATGTATCTTGTATGTTTCTTAATATGAATATTCTTAATATTTTGTTTATTGTATTCTATTGTGTGCCTTGGGCAATAAAGTCCCTTCTAAAACTGTTTATTGACCGCTTTTAAGGTTGCCTGGTCGGAGATAGTGGATGACTAATCAATAGTCATCCGCCTGTTCAATAAGGCTGCATGATATTGATGAATAATTCTATTGCAATTATTCTGCTGAATATTGCAATTGTGATATAAATTGCAATACAGTATACAGACATTTTTCATTTTAGATTTTTTCAGAAAGAAACATTTTTAATAAAAAGTGGGATGTTGTGCAGCACTTCACACCCAGCTGCTCAGTGGTTAACAGGAGAAGACTGTGGATGTTCTGGGCAGCTGACAGGTGTGAATGTGAAGTGGGATGTTGGTGAAAAACGGCAAGTTTGCGCAGTAAGCCTTCCATGGATAAATAAAGGTAACATAAATAAATTAACAAGGCAACAGTTTATATGCCATCCCCAACGAATGATGCAGTCTCCCTCTGGGCCGATGAGTAAGAGAGTAAGATGTCAACTTGTTCTGAGCTGTAATTGTAGCGCTGAAAATGAAAATGTCAGAATGTAGCGATGAGATGCATCACTGTCCCAAGTTTTGTCAAAATCCAATCAGTGTTTGTCTGAGATAAACAAATGACAGACGAACAAACAAACACATGACAGACGAACAAACAAACAAACAAACGGAGACTGATCTATAGTCCTGGGGCCGGATTCACCAATGTGTTCTTAAGATAGATCTTAAGAAATGACAGAGTAAATTTTAGGAAGTTCTTAAGAAGGCTCTTAAGTGCAATTCCTCAATATTTTCTTAGTAACAGTCTCATTTCTTACGAATTTCTTTAATTTTCCTACTTAAGAGCTGAAGAAGCTTTAGGCTTACTGCCATTGAGGCTAGGAGACAAGGCTAGGAGGCTAGGAGACAAGGCTAGGAGGCAACCCAAAGTGCTTCCATCTACAAAACAATTGGGGAAAAACCTATTTAGAGCAACTAGAGCAAAGATTGAAACATTGGTTGCTGTTGGTAACTGTAAAATTTGCAGCTTATTTCCAACAGACATGAGACAGAGGCCTACCTGGCCCTACACCAAATCTTAACGTTAGGTGTAGGGGAACCTATGAAGACTTTGAACTATAACCTTCTTGTCTAAAATGTGTTTAAATATATGATATTAGAGGCTTACCTTTTCACTGTAGGAGTTTTAAGACAGGTGAAGGGCCGTCTTAAAGTTAAGAAAAAAATCAAGAACAAATTTGAGAACTTTCATTTCAAGAATACCATTTATACGTACGTTTTTTCTTAGGAAGAAACATAAGAGGAAAGTTAAGAAAATATATAAGAACTGTTTTCGAGAATAGCATTTTTCCCTATTTTTTTTCTTAAGACTAAAGTTAAGAAAAAAAATGGCACTTGAGAAGATTTTTTTTTCTTAAGAGGGTTTTGTGAATCCGGCCCCTGTGGTGAGTAACTCCACACTTGTTTTCTGTATCTACCTCCTCCAGCCGTCGCCTCTGCTCCTTCTGCTCCTCGATGCGTTTCTGCCTCTCGGCCAGCAGTTGGCGCTTGTGTTCCTCGTTCTGCTGCTGCTCCAGCTGCTGTCGCCGAATCGCCTCCGACCGCTCCTTATTGGCCAGCTGCAGGCGCAGGAAGTCCCGCCTCAGAGTGGACTCCCCGGGGATGTTGATGATGGAACTGGAGGGGAACCAATCGGAGGGCAAGAAGGTGAAATCAATTCTTCATACAGCACAATTAAACTTCTATTCCAAAATACTGTATATCATATGTAGCAGAAAGTCGTTTATGCATGGAATGTCACACGTACTTTTAATATGTTTAAGGTAGGCTGACAGAATTAAATGTTATTATTATTATTAATATTAGAAATAGTAGTAGTAGTAAGAGTAGTAGTGGTAGCAGCAGCAGTAGTAGTATTAGTAGTAGTGGTAGTAGCAGTACCAATATTAATAGTAGCAGTAATAGCAGTAGCAGTATTGGTATCAGTAGCATTAGTAGTAGTAGTTCAAGTAGTAGTAGTAGTAGTAGTAGTAGCAGTAGTAGCAACAGCAGTAGTAGTAGTAGTAGTTCTAGTAATAGTAGTATAAGTAGTAGTGTCAGTAGTAGTAGTCGTGGCAGTATTAGTAGTAGTAGTAGTACCAGTAGTACCAGTAGTAATAATAGTAGTACTAGCAGTAATCCTACCTTGGCTCCCCCATGTCCCTCTCCTCATCCTCTTCCTCACTCCCACTGTACTCGTACTCTGTCTCATCTGGAGGAAACACACACACACACACACACACACACACACACACACACACACACAGACCGCAGGTTAACACATGTTGACATTTCATGTCAGGCAGTCAGCTGACCCAGTCAGTCCAGATAGTGTGAGGTGAATCGGTCCTGGTCTGGCCTCACCCCTCTCACCCCTCTTCTTCTTGGTGCGGTCGATGTGGTCCTTCAGCTGGATGCGGACCTGCCTCTCGTTGGGCAGGTCTCTGATGAACGGGTGTTTGAGCAGCTGCTCTGTGCTGGGCCTCTGGCTGTGGCTCTTCACCAGGCAGCTCTCGATGAACGACTGGAACTTCTTCGACCTGCCCAGAGAGAGAGAGAGAGAGAGAGAGAGAGAGAGAGAGAGAGAGAGAGAGAGAGAGAGAGAGAGAGAGAGGTACATAAAGAGACAGATCGCCTTTGGGACAGCCATTGGGAACAATAGGCGCAACCTACCAAATTAGAAAACCGGGGAATTTGAATGAATCATCTACTAGCTCGCAAAACGATTCCAAATACAACTTGAATTGTAGAGAAATTCAGGTATTTAAGGTAACTACAGCGGCCATTTCAGACATGCACAGTTTAACAAGGACCTAATGAAAATCCTACAGTCTCTTAGCGACGGCACCACATGTAGCCAGCATGATTGTAGCCAAACCTGAATATGGCTTGTAACAACGCATTATGTAATAACACCACATTATGTAATAACACCACATTATGTAATAACGCGACAAAATGTAATAAATTTTCACTTCATTATGTAATAACACCGGCATTTTGTAATAATCTGCCGCATTTTGTAATACACAGCCTGAACGCAATATGTAATAAATTTCCCCGCATTTTGTAATAAATAAGAACAATGCATAAATAAATAGTGGTGTAGATAAAAACAAGATTTAAAATAAGTTTATTAGTTTTTTAAAGAACTCAACTTAACTAAAAGCATCCATGAACAGTGTGGTTTTGAGTCCTGATCAGTCAATCAATCAAGTTTTTATTTGTCACGTGTAAACATTCAGGTACAATCACAGTGAAATGTAGTTTAAGTAAAAAAAATTTAATTAGCTTAATTTAGCTTAATTGTTAAAAATATAACATGTGTACAGATGAAGACATCCATTTTGGTTGGTTATTACATAATGCACTGTATTATTACATTTTCATCATAAAAAAAAGTGCAACTCCCGTATTTTGTAATAACCACCGCAATATGTAATAATTTATTACAAAATGCGGGGGAATTTATTACATATTGCGTTCAAGCTGTGTATTAAAAAATGCGGCAGATTATTACAAAATGCGGGTGTTATTACATAATGAAGTGAAAATTTATTCCATTTTGTTGTGTTATTACATAATGCGTTACAGACCCTGTACCAGTTTGTTTGTTGTTTATGTGTGTTGTTTCTCCCCACTGCCTTTGTGTACTGTCCCATACCCACAGAACATCATATTTTTATATTATATTATTTTTATATATTATATTTTCCCGATATGTTTTGCTCACTGTTTGTTCAGTATGGATGTGGCTGAAGCTTGCCAGCAGATCAGTACAGGTACAAATACTGATATTGTGCCATGACCATAGTTAGCTAGCCAGTA